>NW_027040454.1:266412-349464 GCF_034236695.1 Oncorhynchus nerka
AGGTTGGATGGGGAGCGTCGCTGCACAGCTATTTTCAGGTCTTTTCAGAGATGTTCGATCGGGTTCAAGTCAAATTTGATTTGTCACATACACATGGTTAGCAGATGTTAATGCGAGTGTAGCGAAATGCTTGTGCTTCTAGTTCAGACAATGCAGTAATAACCAACGAGTAATCTAACTAACAATTCCAAAACTACTGTCTTATACACAGTGTAAGGGGATAAAGAATATGTACATAAGGATATATGAATGAGTGATGGTACAGAGCAGCATACAGTAGATGGTATCGAGTACAGTATATACATATGAGATGAGTATGTATAAACAAAGGGCATAGTTAAAGTGGCTAGTGACAACATGCAGTATGATCTAGAGTACAGTATATACATATTATGAGATGAATAATGATAATTTATATAAGGTAGCATTGTTTAAAGTGGCTAGTGATATATTTACATCATTTCCCATCAATTCCCATTATTAAAGTGGCTGGAGTTGAGTCAGTGTCAGTGTCAGTGTGTTGGCAGCAGCCACTCAATGTTAGTGGTGGCTGTTTAACAGTCTGATGGCCTTGAGATAGAAGCTGTTTTTCAGTCTCTCGTTCCTTGCTTTGATGCACCTGTACTGACCTCGCATTCTGGATGATAGCGGGGTGAACAGGCAGTGGCTCGGGTGGTTGATGTCCTTGATGGTCTTTATGGCCTTCCTGTGACATCGGGTGGTGTAGGTGTCCTGGAGGGCAGGTAGTTTTCCCCCGGTGATGCGTTGTGCAGACCTCACTACCCTCTGGAGAGCCTTACGGTTGAGGGCGGAGCAGTTGCCGTACCAGGCGGTGATACAGCCCGCCAGGATGCTCTCAATTGTGCATCTTTAGAAGTTTGTGAGTGCTTTTGGTGACAAGCCAAATTTCTTCAGCCTCCTGAGGTTGAAGAGGCGCTGCTGCGCCTTCTTCACGACGCTGTCAGTGTGGGTGGACCAATTCAGTTTGTCCGTGATGTGTATGCCGAGGAACTTAAAACTTACTACCCTCTCCACTACTGTCCCGTAGTGTGAGGTTATTTTCCTGACACCACACTCCGAGGGGTCTCACCTCCTCCCTGTAGGCCGTCTCGTCGTTGTTGGTAATCAAGCCTACCACTGTATTGTCGTCCGCAAACTTGATGATTGAGTTGGAGGCGTGCGTGGCCACGCAGTCGTGGGTGAACAAGGAGTACAGGAGAGGGCTCAGAACGCACCCTTGTGGGGCCCCAGTGTTGAGGATCAGCGAGGTGGAGATGTTGTTACCTACCCTCACCACCTCGGGGCGGCCCGTCAGGAAGTCCAGCACCCAGTTGCAGAGGGCGGGGTCGAGACCCAGGGTCTTGAGCTTGATGATGAGTTTGGAGGGTACTATGGTGTTAAATGCTGAGCTGTAGTCGATGAACAGCATTCTCACATACAGTGGGGCAAAAAAGTATTTAGTCAGCCACTAATTGTGCAAGTTCTCCCACTTAAAAAGATGAGAGAGGGCTGTAATTTTCATCATAGATACACTTCAACTATGACAGACAAAATGAGAAAAAAAATCCAGAAAATAACATTGTAGGATTTTTAATGAATTTATTTGTAAATTATGGTGGACTCTACTTTGTCTCTATACTGACGCTTAGCTTGTTTGATTGCCTTGCGGAGGGAATAGCTATACTGTTTGTATTCGGTCATGTTGCCAGACACCTTGCCCTGATTAAAAGCAGCGGTTCGCGCTTTCAGTTTCACGTGAATGCTGCCATCAATCCACGGTTTCTGGTTAGGGAATGTTTTAATCGTTGCTATGGGAACGACATCTTCAACGCACGTTCTAATGAACTCGCTCACTGAATCAGCGTATTCGTCAATGTTGTTGTTGGACGCAATGCGGAACATATCCCAACCCACGTGATGGAAGCAGTCTTGAAGCGTGGAATCAGATTGGTCGGACCAGCGATGAACAAGTGCGGGAGCCTCTTGTTTTAGTCTCTGTCTGTAGGCTGGACATTGGCGAGTAGTATTCTAGGGAGTGGTGCGGGAAGAAATTTGCCTCTTTTACGACATCGTTGTTTTGGTTGGGATCCGATCCATTGTCCTGGATTGTGGGCAAAACGGAGGATCAGCTTCGGGAAAGTCGTATTCCTGGTCGTAATGATGGTGAGTTGACGTTGCTCTTATATTCAGTAGTTCCTCCCGACTGTATGTAATGAAACCTAAGATTACCTGGGGTACCAATGTAAGAAATAACACTTAAAAAACAAAATACTGCATAGTTTCCTAGGAACGCGAAGCGAGGCGGCCATCTCTGTCGGGGCCGGAAGTCCGGGCTCTGGCTGGGCCACTCAAGGACATTCAGAGACTTGTCCTGAAGCCGCTCCTGTGTTGTCTTGGCTGTGTGCTTAGGGTCGTTGTCCTGTTGGAATATGAATGTGTTCGCCCAGTCGGAGGTCCTGAGCAGGTTTTCATCAAGGATCTCTGTACTTTTCTCCGTTTATCTTTGCCTCGATCCTGACTAGTCTCCCAATCCCTGCCGCTGACAAACACCCCCACAGCATGATGCTGCCACCACCGTGCTTCACCGTAGGGATGGTACCAGGTTTCCTCCAGATGTGACGCTTGGCATTCAGGCCAGAGAGATCAATCTTGGTTTCATCAGACCAGAGAATATTTTTTCTGAGAGTACTTTAGGTGTCTTTTTTGGCAAACCTGCAAGCTGGCTGTCATATGCCTTTTAATGAGCCATTTCTTCCATCTGGCCACTCTACCAGAAAAGCCTAATTGATGAAGTGCTGCAGAGATGGTTGTCCTTCTGGAAGTTTCACCCATCTACACAGAGGAGCTCTGGGGCCCTGTCAGAGTGACACTTGGGTTCTTGGTCACCTCCTGACCTGGCCCTTTTCTGGAAGGCTCTTCCATCTCCACAGAGGAACTCTGGGGCCCTGTCAGAGTGACCCTTTGGGTTCTTGGTCTCCTCCTGACCAAGGCCCTTTTACCCCGGTTGCTCAGTTTGGCCAGGCGGGGGACCAGCTCTAGGAAGAGTCTTGGAGGTTCCAAACGTCTTCCATTTTAAGAATGATGGAGGCCACTGTGTTCTTGGGGACCTTCACTGCTGCAGAATGATGGAGACCTCTGTGTTCTTGGGGACCCTTCAATGCTGCAGAATGATGGAGACCTCTGTGTTCTTGGGGACCCTTCAATGCTGCAGAATGATGGAGGCCACTGTGTTCTTGGGGACCTTCACTGCTGCAGAATGATGGAGACCACTGTGTTCTTGGGGACCTTCAATGCTGCAGAATGATGGAGGCCACTGTGTTCTTGGGGACCTTCAATGCTGCATAATGATGGAGACCACTGTGTTCTTGGGGACCTTCACTGCTGCATAATGATGGAGACCACTGTGTTCTTGGGGACCTTCAATGCTGCAGAATGATGGAGACCACTGTGTTCTTGGGGACCTTCAATGCTGCAGAATGATGGAGACCACTGTGTTCTTGGGGACCTTCAATGCTGCAGAATGATGGAGACCACTGTGTTCTTGGGGACCTTCACTGCTGCAGAATGATGGAGACCACTGTGTTCTTGGGGACCTTCACTGCTGCAGAATGATGGAGGCCACTGTGTTCTTGGGGACCCTTCAATGCTGCAGAATGATGGAGACCACTGTGTTCTTGGGGACCCTTCAATGCTGCAGAATGATGGAGGCCACTGTGTTCTTGGGGACCTTCACTGCTGCAGAATGATGGAGACCACTGTGTTCTTGGGGACCTTCAATGCTGCAGAATGATGGAGACCACTGTGTTCTTGGGGACCTTCACTGCTGCAGAATGATGGAGGCCACTGTGTTCTTGGGGACCTTCACTGCTGCAGAATGATGGAGACCACTGTGTTCTTGGGGACCCTTCAATGCTGCAGAATGATGGAGACCACTGTGTTCTTGGGGACCTTCACTGCTGCATAATGATGGAGACCACTGTGTTCTTGGGGACCTTCACTGCTGCAGAATGATGGAGGCCACTGTGTTCTTGGGGACCTTCACTGCTGCAGAACGATGGAGACCACTGTGTTCTTGGGGACCTTCACTGCTGCAGAATGATGGAGGCCACTGTGTTCTTGGGGACCCTTCACTGCTGCATAATGATGGAGACCACTGTGTTCTTGGGGACCTTCACTGCTGCAGAATGATGGAGGCCACTGTGTTCTTGGGGACCTTCACTGCTGCAGAATGATGGAGACCACTGTGTTCTTGGGGACCTTCACTGCTGCAGAATGATGGAGGCCACTGTGTTCTTGGGGACCCTTCAATGCTGCAGAATGATGGAGGCCACTGTGTTCTTGGGGACCTTCAAGGCTGCAGAATGATGGAGGCCACTGTGTTCTTGGGGACCCTTCAATGCTGCAGAATGATGGAGGCCACTGTGTTCTTGGGGACCTTCACTGCTGCAGAATGATGGAGGCCACTGTGTTCTTGGGGACCCTTCACTGCTGCAGAATGATGGAGGCCACTGTGTTCTTGGGGACCTTCAATGCTGCAGAATGATGGAGGCCACTGTGTTCTTGGGGACCTTCACTGCTGCAGAATGATGGAGGCCACTGTGTTCTTGGGGACCCTTCAATGCTGCAGAATGATGGAGGCCACTGTGTTCTTGGGGACCTTCACTGCTGCAGAATGATGGAGACCACTGTGTTCTTGGGGACCTTCACTGCTGCAGAATGATGGAGACCACTGTGTTCTTGGGGACCTTCACTGCTGCAGAATGATGGAGACCACTGTGTTCTTGGGGACCTTCACTGCTGCAGAATGATGGAGACCACTGTGTTCTTGGGGACCCTTCACTGCTGCAGAATGATGGAGGCCACTGTGTTCTTGGGGACCCTTCAATGCTGCAGAATGATGGAGGCCACTGTGTTCTTGGGGACCTTCACTGCTGCAGAATGATGGAGGCCACTGTGTTCTTGGGGACCTTCACTGCTGCAGAATGATGGAGACCACTGTGTTCTTGGGGACCTTCACTGCTGCAGAATGATGGAGGCCACTGTGTTCTTGGGGACCCTTCAATGCTGCAGAATGATGGAGGCCACTGTGTTCTTGGGGACCTTCAAGGCTGCAGAATGATGGAGGCCACTGTGTTCTTGGGGACCCTTCAATGCTGCAGAATGATGGAGGCCACTGTGTTCTTGGGGACCTTCACTGCTGCAGAATGATGGAGGCCACTGTGTTCTTGGGGACCCTTCACTGCTGCAGAATGATGGAGGCCACTGTGTTCTTGGGGACCTTCAATGCTGCAGAATGATGGAGGCCACTGTGTTCTTGGGGACCTTCACTGCTGCAGAATGATGGAGGCCACTGTGTTCTTGGGGACCTTCAATGCTGCAGAATGATGGAGGCCACTGTGTTCTTGGGGACCTTCACTGCTGCAGAATGATGGAGACCACTGTGTTCTTGGGGACCTTCACTGCTGCAGAATGATGGAGACCACTGTGTTCTTGGGGACCTTCACTGCTGCAGAATGATGGAGACCACTGTGTTCTTGGGGACCTTCACTGCTGCAGAATGATGGAGACCACTGTGTTCTTGGGGACCCTTCACTGCTGCAGAATGATGGAGGCCACTGTGTTCTTGGGGACCTTCAATGCTGCAGAATGATGGAGACCACTGTGTTCTTGGGGACCTTCACTGCTGCAGAATGATGGAGGCCACTGTGTTCTTGGGGACCTTCACTGCTGCAGAATGATGGAGACCACTGTGTTCTTGGGGACCTTCACTGCTGCAGAATGATGGAGACCACTGTGTTCTTGGGGACCCTTCAATGCTGCAAAATGATGGAGACCACTGTGTTCTTGGGGACCTTCACTGCTGCAGAATGATGGAGACCTCTGTGTTCTTGGGGACCCTTCAATGCTGCAGAATGATGGAGACCACTGTGTTCTTGGGGACCTTCACTGCTGCAGAATGATGGAGACCACTGTGTTCTTGGGGACCCTTCAATGCTGCAGAATGATGGAGGCCACTGTGTTCTTGGGGACCTTCAATGCTGCAGAATGATGGAGGCCACTGTGTTCTTGGGGACCTTCAATGCTGCAGAATGATGGAGGCCACTGTGTTCTTGGGGACCTTCAATGCTGCAGAATGATGGAGACCACTGTGTTCTTGGGGACCCTTCAATGCTGCAGAATGATGGAGACCACTGTGTTCTTGGGGACCTTCACTGCTGCAGAATGATGGAGACCACTGTGTTCTTGGGGACCCTTCAATGCTGCAGAATGATGGAGACCTCTGTGTTCTTGGGGACCTTCACTGCTGCATAATATAAAATATAAAATATATCTTGATTTGTTTAACAATTGTTTTGGTTACTAAATGATTCCATATGTGTTATTTCAAAATCCTGTAATGAGTAGGTGTGTTAAGACTGTAGACTGGTACTGTATATTCATACATGCCATGGAATCAATACAGTCTGTATGGCACAGTTGTCAACATCCTGGTCCGCAAATTAAACTGGTATACTTTCCTATTTATGCTGTTTTTGGTCCTTCGGCCAGTTTTGATCCTTTATATTGGGCAGACAGACCAGTTCCCTACCTCCTGCCACCTGCCTCCTCCATTTTAGAGGTATTGCTGTAATCAATTGACTGTACTCTTGGATTGAGCAGACTTTCCTGTACAATTCTGACAACTCCAGGAAGGACATAACTCTTCCAGTCCAATTTACAATATAATTTAAGAACAAAATACCCTTTTCAAACATCTTTCCCATAAATACAGGTATTTTATCAACCAGCAAATTTGAGTTCAGCCACAATATTTGTTGTAATATTGGTTCTATCTTTTCTGGGGGAGGAAATTGAAATTGTAACCAGCTCTACATTTGTTTGTTTGAAAAAGAGAGATACTGACATCCCGAGTGGTGCAGCGGTCTAAGGCACTGCATCTCAGTGCTAGAGGAGTCACTACAGACCCTGGTTCAGTGGTCTAAGGCACTGCATCTCAGTGCTAGAGGCGTCACTACACACCCTGGTTCAGTGGTCTAAGGCACTGCATCTCAGTGTTTGAGGTGTCACTACAGACCCTGGTTCAGTGGTCTAAGGCACTGCATCTCAGTGTTTGAGGCGTCACTACAGACCCTGGTGCAGCGGTCTAAGGCACTGCATCTCAGTGTTTGAGGCGTCACTACAGACCCTGGTTCAGTGGTCTAAGGCACTGCATCTCAGTGCTAGAGGAGTCACTACAGACCCTGGTTCAGTGGTCTAAGGCACTGCATCTCAGTGTTTGAGGCGTCACTACAGACCCTGGTTCAGTGGTCTAAGGCACTGCATCTCAGTGCTAGAGGAGTCACTACAGACCCTGGTTCAGTGGTCTAAGGCACTGCATCTCAGTGCTAGAGGCGTCACTACACACCCTGGTTCAGTGGTCTAAGGCACTGCATCTCAGTGTTTGAGGTGTCACTACAGACCCTGGTTCAGTGGTCTAAGGCACTGCATCTCAGTGTTTGAGGCGTCACTGAGACCCTGGTTCAGCGGTCTAAGGCACTGCATCTCAGTGTTTGAGGCGTCACTACAGACCCTGGTTCAGCGGTCTAAGGCACTGCATCTCAGTGTTTGAGGCGTCACTACAGACCCTGGTTCAGTGGTCTAAGGCACTGCATCTCAGTGCTAGAGGTGTCACTACAGACCCTGGTTCAGTGGTCTAAGGGCACTGCATCTCAGTGCTAGAGGAGTCACTACAGACCCTGGTTCAGTTCCCGGGCTGTTTCTAAGGCACTGCATCTCAGTGAGAGGTGTCACTACAGACCCTGGTTCAGCGGTCCCGGTTTAGGGGAGACTGCATCTCAGTGCTAGAGGAGTCACTACAGACCCTGGTTCAGCGGTCTAAGGGCACTGCATCTCAGTGCTAGAGGAGTCACTGACCCTGGTTCAGCGGTCCCGAAGGCACTGCATCTCAGTGCTGACTGTAACTACCAGATTGGTATAAAAGGGGGAAAAAGTCTTAACAAAAAAAGAGCACTGATCTCAATGAATGTAAAAGAGGCATGATGATAATCTGAGACCCTGGTAATCTGAGTGGATAATCTGAGACATGAGATAATCATGATGATCTGAGACAGTGATAATCTGAGACATGATGGAGATAATCTGAGACATGACCCTAATCTGAGACATGATGATAATCTGAGACACTGCATCTCAGTGCTAGAGGAGTGATAATCAGACCCTGGTTCAGCTGTCTGAGACATGCATCTCAGTGCTAAGGCGTGAGACATGATTCAGTAATCTAGGCACTGATCTCATGATGATAATCTGAGACATATGATAGGTTTGTTCTGAGGCATGATGATAATGATAATCTGAGACATGATGATAATCTGAGACCCATGATAATCAGAGACATGATAATCCCAGACATGATGATAATCTGAGACATGATGATAATCTGAGACATGATTGATGATAATCTGAGACATGATGATAATCTGAGATATGATAATCGGACATGATAATCGAGACATGATGATAATCTGGATTAAGAGCATGATAATCTGAGACATGATGATAATCTGAGACATGGATAATCTGATGATGATAATCTGAGAGGATAATCTGAGACATGGCTAATCTGAGACATGATAATCTGAGACATGATGATAATCTGAGACATAAGACAGAGGGACATGATGATAATCTGAGACATGATAATGAGACATGATAATCTGGAAAAATTTAGACATGATAATCTGAGAGAGATAATCTGAGACATGATGATAATCTGAGACATGATGATAATCTGAGACATGATGATAATCTGAGACATGATGATAATCTGAGACATGATGATAATCTGAGACATGATGATAATCTGAGACATGATGATAATCTGAGACATGATAATCTGAGACATGATGATAATCTGAGACATGATGATAATCTGAGACATGATGATAATCTGAGACATGATGATAATCTGAGACATGATGATAATCTGAGACATGATAATCTGAGACATGATGATAATCTGAGACATGATGATAATCTGAGACATGATGATAATCTGAGACATGATAATCTGAGACATGATGATAATCTGAGACATGATGATAATCTGAGACATGATGATAATCTGAGACATGATGATAATCTGAGACATGATAATCTGAGACATGATGATAATCTGAGACATGATAATCTGAGACATGATGATAATCTGAGACATGATGATAATCTGAGACATGATGATAATCTGAGACATGATGATAATCTGAGACATGATGATAATCTGAGACATGATGATAATCTGAGGCATGATAATCTCAGACATGATGATAATCTGAGACATGATGATAATCTGAGACATGATGATAATCTGAGGCATGATAATCTCAGACATGATGATAATCTGAGACATGATAATCTGAGACATGATGATAATCTGAGACATGATGATAATCTGAGACATGATGATAATCTGAGACATGATAATAATCTGAGACATGATGATAATCTGAGACATGATAATCTGAGATGATAATCATGATGATAATCTGAGACATGATGATAATCTGAGACATGATGATAATCTGAGACATGATATAATCTGAGACATGATGATAATCTGAGACATGATGATAATCTGAGACATGATGATAATCTGAGACATGATGATAATCTGAGACATGATAATCTGAGACATGATGATAATCTGAGACATGATGATAATCTCAGACATGATGATAATCTGAGACATGATGATAATCTGAGACATGATGATAATCTGAGACATGATAATCTGAGACATGATGATAATCTGAGACATGATGATAATCTCAGACATGATGATAATCTGAGACATGATGATAATCTGAGACATGATGATAATCTCAGACATGATGATAATCTGAGACATGATGATAATCTGAGACATGATAACCTGAGACATGATAATCTGAGACATGATGATAATCTGAGGCATGATGATAATCTGAGACATGATGATAATCTGAGGCATGATAATCTGCACAAAGTCAAAATGTCCATGTTTAAACAATGGAAGAGCTTTTCTTATTAATCTACTTGAGAACCATTTAGGGTTCAAATAAAACTGATGAATAAGTGAAGCTTTAGAGAGATGATAATCTGAGACATGATTTATATTTAATCACCTGAACCCACCCAGTTCATATTCATTATATAGATAGTAAAATAAAACTGTTGAATGAGTGAAGCTTTCAGAGAGATGATTTAGACATGATTTAATCTATTTAATCACCATGAACCCAAAGTCAAAATGTCCAGTTCATATTCATTAATATTGAGAACCATTTAGGGTTCAAATAAAACTGTTGAATGAGTGAAGCTTTCAGAGAGAGGTTTAGTGTTTTATATTTAATCACCTCAACCCACCCAGTTCATATTCATTATATAGATAGTAAAATAAAACTGTTGAATGAGTGAAGCTTTCAGAGAGAGGTTTAGTGTTTTATATTTAATCACCTCAACCCACCCAGTTCATATTCATTATATAGACAGGCACTTTATCTCGTCTCGTTTAGCGTCTCAGATAAAGCAAAATATTTTTTGCTCATAACATTTAAATAACGAATCATCAGGACTAGGCAGCGCCATAAGTAAGTGAGTAAACGGAGATATGACTAAGGAGTTAATCAGGGCATTTTCTTCTATAAATAGACAGGTATTTACCTCTCCATGGTTGCAGGATCTTGTCTGTTTTTACTAGTTTCTATTGAAATTCATTGTGGGGAACTCATTTATATTTTTTGTGATATGAATATGTCTACTTCACCGCCAGTCCATTTCACAGGGAAGCTGTATGTCTACTTCACCGCCAGTCCATTTCATAGGGAAACTGTATGTCTACTTCACCGCCAGTCCATTTCATAGGGAAGCTGTATGTCTACTTCACCGCCAGTCCATTTCATAGGAAACTGTATGTCTACTTCACCGCCAGTCCATTTCATAGGGAAGCTGTATGTCTACTTCACCGCCAGTCCATTTCATAGGGAAACTGTATGTCTACTTCACCGCCAGTCCATTTCATAGGGAAGCTGTATGTCTACTTCACCGCCAGTCCATTTCATAGGGAAACTGTATGTCTACTTCACCGCCAGTCCATTTCATAGGGAAGCTGTATGTCTACTTCACCGCCAGTCCATTTCATAGGGAAGCTGTATGTCTACTTCACCGCCAGTCCATTTCATAGGGAAACTGTATGTCTACTTCACCGCCAGTCCATTTCATAGGGAAACTGTATGTCTACTTCACCGCCAGTCCATTTCATAGGGAAACTGTATGTCTACTTCACCGCCAGTCCATTTCATAGGGAAACTGCAGGGTAATGTAAACGTTGTCTTTTAAGGATCCAATATGTAATATTGTCCACTTAATTAGGTTTTAGTCCAGAGAGACCAGAGAAGTTCTCTCTCTAGATGTTCAAGGAGACATTGGATCCAGCTTTGACATATTTGAAATCTTCACAGACCGACAACAAACAACCCCAGCCAGTTTATTTTAATCCTCTATGTACCTGGCAGGAGAAGGCCAGTTCATTTTAATCCTCTATGTACCTGGCAGGAGAAGCAATAGAAGGCCAGTTCATTTTAATCCTCTATGTACCTGGCAGGAGAAGCAACAGAAGGCCAGTTCATTTTAATCCTCTATGTACCTGGCAGGAGAAGGCCAGTTCATTTTAATCCTCTATGTACCTGGCAGGAGAAGGCCAGTTCATTTTAATCCTCTATGTACCTGGCAGGAGAAGGCCAGTTCATTTTAATCCTCGATGTACCTGGCAGGAGAAGGCCAGTTCATTTTAATCCTCTATGTACCTGGCAGGAGAAGGCCAGTTCATTTTAATCCTCTATGTACCTGGCAGGAGAAGGCCAGTTCATTTTAATCCTCTATGTACCTGGCAGGAGAAGGCCAGTTCATTTTAATCCTCTATGTACCTGGCAGGAGAAGGCCAGTTCATTTTAATCCTCGATGTACCTGGCAGGAGAAATTCATAGACAGAGCTGATCTATGAAAAAAACAATATTTGTGTCCATGTTTTGAGGCTGTATAGTGTTTGTTTACATTGACTTTGTTTACAAACTTTAGAGAATAACACGGTTGCATGTTGAATACTGATGAGCTGCTGCTAAGCTCATGAAGCATAAGTTACCTTCTTCAGGAATCAATGGGGACACATCATTAATTTATAAAGTCAAAAATTGATGTAGCAACTATGGATTGTCCCTTTAAGGTATTTAAAGCACCTGCAGTGTGTCTTTGCTGCCCTGCCCTGATTTATGTTAACGAGGAGAGAGTTAGATCCAGTCAGATTCAAGAGGTTTGCTGCCCTGCCCTGATTTATGTTAATGAGGGAGAGTTAGATCCAGTCAGATTCAAGAGGTGTGTTGGTCTGCCCTGATTTATGTTAATGAGGGAGAGTTAGATCCAGTCAGATTCAAGAGGTTTGCTGCCCTGCCCTGATTTATGTTAATGAGGGAGAGTTAGATCCAGTCAGATTCAAGAGGTTTGCTGCCCTGCCCTGATTTATGTTAAGGAGGAGAGAGTTAGATCCAGTCAGATTCAAGAGGTTTGCTGCCCTGCCCTGATTTATGTTAATGAGGAGAGAGTTAGATCCAGTCAGATTCAAGAGGTTTGCTGGTCTGCCCTGATTTATGTTAACGAGGGAGAGTTAGATCCAGTCAGATTCAAGAGGTTTGCTGCCCTGCCCTGATTTATGTTAACGAGGGAGAGTTAGATCCAGTCAGATTCAAGAGGTTTGCTGCCCTGCCCTGATTTATGTTAACGAGGGAGAGTTAGATCCAGTCAGATTCAAGAGGTTTGCTGCCCTGCCCTGATTTATGTTAACGAGGGAGAGTTAGATCCAGTCAGATTCAAGAGGTTTGCTGCCCTGCCCTGATTTATGTTAACGAGGGAGAGTTAGATCCAGTCAGATTCAAGAGGTTTGCTGCCCTGCCCTGATTTATGTTAACGAGGGAGAGTTAGATCCAGTCAGATTCAAGAGGTTTGCTGCCCTGCCCTGATTTATGTTAACGAGGGAGAGTTAGATCCAGTCAGATTCAAGAGGTTTGCTGCCCTGCCCTGATTTATGTTAACGAGGGAGAGTTAGATCCAGTCAGATTCAAGAGGTTTGCTGCCCTGCCCTGATTTATGTTAACGAGGGAGAGTTAGATCCAGTCAGATTCAAGAGGTTTGCTGCCCTGCCCTGATTTATGTTAACGAGGGAGAGTTAGATCCAGTCAGATTCAAGAGGTTTGCTGCCCTGCCCTGATTTATGTTAACGAGGGAGAGTTAGATCCAGTCAGATTCAAGAGGTTTGCTGCCCTGCCCTGATTTATGTTAACGAGGGAGAGTTAGATCCAGTCAGATTCAAGAGGTTTGCTGCCCTGCCCTGATTTATGTTAACGAGGGAGAGTTAGATCCAGTCAGATTCAAGAGGTTTGCTGCCCTGCCCTGATTTATGTTAATGAGGAGAGAGTTAGATCCAGTCAGATTCAAGAGGTTTGCTGCCCTGCCCTGATTTATGTTAATGAGGAGAGAGTTAGATCCAGTCAGATTCAAGAGGTTTGCTGGTCTGCCCTGATTTATGTTAATGAGGAGAGAGTTAGATCCAGTCAGATTCAAGAGGTTTGCTGGTCTGCCCTGATTTATGTTAATGAGGAGAGAGTTAGATCCAGTCAGATTCAAGAGGTTTGCTGGTCTGCCCTGATTTATGTTAACGAGGGAGAGTTAGATCCAGTCAGATTCAAGAGGTTTGCTGCCCTGCCCTGATTTATGTTAACGAGGAGAGAGTTAGATCCAGTCAGATTCAAGAGGTTTGCTGCCCTGCCCTGATTTATGTTAACGAGGAGAGAGTTAGATCCAGTCAGATTCAAGAGGTTTGCTGCCCTGCCCTGATTTATGTTAACGAGGAGAGAGTTAGATCCAGTCAGATTCAAGAGGTTTGCTGCCCTGCCCTGATTTATGTTAACGAGGAGAGAGTTAGATCCAGTCAGATTCAAGAGGTTTGCTGCCCTGCTCTGATTTATGTTAATGAGGAGAGAGTTAGATCCAGTCAGATTCAAGAGGTTTGCTGCCCTGCCCTGATTTATGTTAACGAGGGAGTGTTAGATCCAGTCAGATTCAAGAGGTTTGCTGCCCTGCCCTGATTTATGTTAACGAGGGAGTGTTAGATCCAGTCAGATTCAAGAGGTTTGCTGCCCTGCCCTGATTTATGTTAACGAGGGAGTGTTAGATCCAGTCAGATTCAAGAGGTTTGCTGCCCTGCCCTGATTTATGTTAACGAGGGAGAGTTAGATCCAGTCAGATTCAAGAGGTTTGCTGCCCTGCCCTGATTTATGTTAATGAGGAGAGAGTTAGATCCAGTCAGATTCAAGAGGTTTGCTGGTCTGCCCTGATTTATGTTAATGAGGAGAGAGTTAGATCCAGTCAGATTCAAGAGGTTTGCTGGTCTGCCCTGATTTATGTTAACGAGGGAGTGTTAGATCCAGTCAGATTCAAGAGGTTTGCTGCCCTGCCCTGATTTATGTTAACGAGGGAGAGTTAGATCCAGTCAGATTCAAGAGGTTTGCTGCCCTGCCCTGATTTATGT
The DNA here is from genome assembly GCF_034236695.1 of Oncorhynchus nerka. Taxonomy (NCBI): domain Eukaryota; kingdom Metazoa; phylum Chordata; class Actinopteri; order Salmoniformes; family Salmonidae; genus Oncorhynchus; species Oncorhynchus nerka. The sequence goes on from NW_027040454.1 coordinate 281,027, forward strand.
TAACGAGGGAGTGTTAGATCCAGTCAGATTCAAGAGGTTTGCTGCCCTGCCCTGATTTATGTTAATGAGGAGAGAGTTAGATCCAGTCAGATTCAAGAGGTTTGCTGCCCTGCCCTGCAGTGTGTCTTTGATGCCCTGCCCTGATTTATGTTAAGGAGATGGAATTAAACGGATTGTAAATCACTGAGCTTGTAGGAGGATGGTTCAAACCCTGTAATTATTATTCACAGGAAATACTTCACTGCTGCCTTGTCTGTGTAATACAAGATAAACAAGAAAGTATTCATACTCTTGATGTGGTTCTGGGTTTACCAGACATTACGATAAACCTTTTACACGTTTGCAGTCTACTCCTCTCCTTGGTTTTATTTATGAATTTATTTTAGGATTTCAGAAAACATTTCCCCCCCCCTTCGGCTTTTCCGGCTTTCCGTTAATCAACGGTTTCCATGGCGATGTGTACTTTATAGAGTCCTGCACATGAAAAGAGAATTTGTTCCTCCAGAGTTAAGTACATGAAGGTCTGTTGGTCCCCTCCACGCATCCCAAATGACAACCTGTTCCCTTATATAGTGTACTACCATGTAACTGGCCCTATGGACCCTGGTCAACAGTAGTACACTGTAGGGAGGAGCATGAGCTGCCATTTGGGACTCTCCTCTCCTGGTGTGTTTACCTGGTTGTCAGGGGGGATTTCAACAGGCTCTATGAATGTTCCAGTAACGGTGTCCCTGATCACATCCAACTAGCTGTTAGCTACTTTCTCACAAAGACACCTTTTCCCAGTGTCTGCTAGCTATTAGCTACCGCCTCACAAAGACACCTTGTCCCAGTGTCTGCTAGCTAGCTGTTAGCTACTTTCTCACAAAGACACCTTGTCCCAGTGTCTGCTAGCTATTAGCTACCGCCTCACAAAGACACCTTGTCCCAGTGTCTGCTAGCTGTTAGCTACCGCCTCACAAAGACACCTTGTCCCAGTGTCTGCTAGCTGTTAGCTACCGCCTCACAAAGACACCTTGTCCCAGTGTCTGCTAGCTAGCTGTTAGCTACCCTCTCACCTCACAAAGACACCTTGTCCCAGTGTCTGCTAGCTAGCTGTTAGCTACTGCCTCAAAGACACCTTGTCCCAGTGTCTGCTAGCTAGCTGTTAGCTACCGCCTCACAAAGACACCTTGTCCCAGTGTCTGCTAGCTGTTAGCTACCGCCTCACAAAGACACCTTGTCCCAGTGTCTGCTAGCTAGCTGTTAGCTACCCCCTCACAAAGACACCTTGTCCCAGTGTCTGCTAGCTAGCTGTTAGCTACCGCCTCACAAAGACACCTTGTCCCAGTGTCTGCTAGCTAGCTGTTAGCTACCGCCTCACAAAGACACCTTGTCCCAGTGTCTGCTAGCTAGCTGTTAGCTACCGCCTCACAAAGACACCTTGTCCCAGTGTCTGCTAGCTAGCTGCTAGCTAACGCCTCACAAAGACACCTTGTCCCAGTGTCTGCTGGTCTCTTTACTCCACCTAAAGTCGTATAAACTGGGTCAGTGTTATTGACAGCTATGTAGTCAACTGTAACATTATGTGACCAGCTTTAATAAAAGTTAGTGTGCATTTAACTAGATATCTTTACAACTTTAAATGAGCTGTTAGTATCAATCATTGGTGTGATCAAATATGCCTCTTCTCTTATAGTCAGTCTGTGGAGTAGGCAGCAGTGTCTTTTCCTCCCTGTAGCTAGATGATGGACCCTATGGACCCTGGTCAACAGTAGTACACTGTAGGTCTGTTAGTACCCCCCCCCCCCCCTCCACCCCTGTACGTGGCCACTTCTCTTATAGTCAGTCTGTGGAGTAGGCAGCAGTGTCTTTTCCTCCCTGTAGCTAGATGATGGACCCTATGGACCCTGGTCAACAGTAGTACACTGTAGGTCTGTTAGTACCCTCCACCCCTGTACGTGGCCACTTCTCTTATAGTCAGTCTGTGGAGTAGGCAGCAGTGTCTTTTCCTCCCTGTAGCTAGATGATGATTGGTAAGCAGGGATTTCTCGCTAGAACGTCTCCTAATGTGCGACTAGCCTGGCAAAACTTATTTAAGCCCGAGAGATATAACCTCTCACTTTTGCAAATTTTTTAGCAAAGTTGCCTCATTCTCCTCCGTCTCCATAAAATATTCATTAAACAGAATGAAAAATAGGTGGATGGAAGTCAATTGAGGATTGATACCGTTTTACCTCTTGTGGGGTTTTTATGGAAGGACTAATGAGATGTGGACTAGCTTTTCTTTAACTCTGCTAAAGAGATTTCCACGGAGGCCTAAGCTATATTCTCCAGAGCAGTACACCTTTAGAATAAAAGGAGCTACAGTGAGAAGGAAAGTATTTGATCCCCATGGCTGATTTTGTACGTTTGTCCTCTGACAGAGAAATGACCCGTCTATAATTGTAATGGTTTTTGTATTTGAACAGTGAGAGACTGAATAACAACAACAGAACATCCAGAAAAACAAATGTCAAAAAATGTTAGAAATTGATAATTTCTTTGTCAAAAAATGTTATAAATTGATCATTTCTTTGTCAAAAAATGTTATAAATTGGTCATTTCTTTGTCAAACGTACAAAATCAGCAGGGGATCAAATACCTTTTTCCCCTCTCACTGTATCTAGAACCTAAAATAGTTATTTGGCTGTCCCCATTGGCTGTCCCCATTGGCTGTCCCCATTGGCTCTCCCCATTGGCTGTCCCCATTGGCTGTCCCCACTGGCTGTCCCCATTGGCTGTCCCCACTGGCTTCCCCATTGAGGTGTCCCCATTGGCTGTCCCCAGATTCCCATTGGCTAGTCCCCATTGGGTGTCCCCATTGGCTGTCCCCATTGGCTGTCCCCATTGGCTGTCCCCATTGGCTGTCCCCATGGAACCCAAAATGGGTGTCCCTTGGCTGTCCCCAAAGGCTGTCCCCATTGGCTGTCCCCATTGGGTGTCCCCATTGGCTGTCCCCAGGCTGTCCCCAATTGGCTGTCCCCATTAACCCTTTCGCTCCAGGTAGAACCTAGAGTTCCATGAACCCTTTCCAAAAGGTTCCATGGAACCCAAAATAGTTATATCTGGAACCAAAAAGGGTTCTACCAGAACAGTGTTCTCCTAGTGGAGACAGTCTGAGGCCTTAATCTGAGGCCTTAGTTACTTTCTCCAGGACAGTAGAGTTACTCTGAGGCCTTAGTTACTTTCTCCAAAGCACTAGAGTTACTCTGAGGCCTTAGTTACTTTCTCCAAAGCACTAGAGTTACTCTGAGGCCTTAGTTACTTTCTCCGGGACAGTAGAGTTACTCTGAGGCCTTAGTTACTTTCTCCAGAGCAGTAGAGTTACTCTGAGGCCTTAGTTACTTTCTCCGGGACAGTAGAGTTACTCTGAGGCCTTAGTTACTTTCTCCAGAGCAGTAGAGTTACTCTGAGGCCTTAGTTACTTTCTCCAGGACAGGATAGTTACTCTGAGGCCTTAGTTACTTTCTCTGCGGTAGTATAGTTACTCTGAAGCCTTAGTTACTTTCTCCGGGACAGTATAGATAATCTGAGGCCTTGTCTACTTTCCCCAGAGCAGTATAGTAACTCTGAGGCCTTAGTTACTTTCCCCAGAGCAATATAGTAACTCTGAGGCCTTAGTTACTTTCCCCAGAGCAGTATAGTTACTCTGAGGCCTTGTCTACTTTCCCCAGACCAATATAGTTACTCCGAGGCCTTAGTTACTTTCCCCAGAGCAGTATAGTAACTCTGAGGCCTTTGCTACATTCCCCAGAGCAATATAGTTAAATCTGAGCCACAAGGACAGACAGCAGCTGAAGACCTCCCAGGACACAAGTTAGTCTGACCTCCAACAGGCTCCTGATGGAAATCTAACCAACCACCACCAAGCACAATCACAAGCTGAGGCTGCAAACTCAACAAACAAAATAGCTCTTCAAAGGCACAGGCAGTAACATACTAGCAAGGCTACAGTATTACTACTCTATAGTTACAGTAATACTACTCTATAGTTACAGTAATACTACTCTATAGCTCTATAGTTACAGTAATACTACTCTATAGTTACAGTAACACTACTCTATAGTTACAGTAATACTACTCTATAGCCACAGTAATACTACTCTATAGCCACAGTAATACTACTCTATAGTTACAGTAATACTACTCGATAGTTACAGTAATACTACTCTATAGTTACAGTAACACTACTCTATAGTTACAGTAATACTACTCTATAGTTACAGTAATACTACTCTATAGTTACAGTAACACTACTCTATTGTTACAGTAACACTACTCTATAGTTACAGTAATACTACTCCATAGTTACAGTTACACTACTCTATAGCTCTATAGTTACAGTAACACTACTATTTAGTTACAGTAATACTACTCTATAGTTACAGTAATACTACTCTATAGCTCTATAGTTACAGTAATACTACTCTATGGCTACAGTAATACTACTCTATAGTTACAGTAATACTACTCTATAGTTACAGTAATTCTACTATATAGTTACAGTAATACTACTCTATAGCTCTATAGTTACAGTAACACTACACTATAGCTCTATAGTTACAGTAATACTACTCTATAGTTACAGTAATACTACTCTATAGTTACAGTAATACTACTCTATAGCTACAGTACTACTACTCTATAGTTACAGTAATACTACTCTATAGCTCTATAGTTACAGTAATACTACTCTATAGTTACAGTAATACTACTATATAGTTACAGTAATACTACTCTATAGCTCTATAGTTACAGTAACACTACTCTATAGCTCTATAGTTACAGTAATACTACTCTATAGCTACAGTAACACTACTCTATAATTACAGTAATACTACTCTATAGCTACAGTAATATTACTCTATAGCTACAGTAATACTACTTTATATCTACAGTAATACTACTCTATAGCTACAGTAATACTACTCTATAGTTACAGTAATACTACTCTATAGCTACAGTAATACTACTCTATAGTTACAGTAATACTACTCTATAGCTACAGTAATACTACTCTATAGCTACAGTAATACTACTCTATAGTTACAGTAATACTACTCTATAGTTACAGTAATACTACTCTATAGTTACAGTAATACTACTCTATAGTTACAGTAATACCTCTAAGGCTACAGTAAAGTACTGCTCTATCTACAGTAACACTACGCTATAGTTACAGTAATACTACTCTATAGTTACAGTAATCCTCTAAGCTTAGTAATACTACTCTCAGCTCAGTAATACATGACCTTCTACAGTAATACTACTCTGTAGCTGACTGGTTCATCCTCACAGTAATACTACTGCTATACCTCTATAGTTACAGTAATACTACTCTATAGCTACAGTAATACTACTCTATAGTTACAGTAATACTACTCTATAGCTTTAAACCATCCTCAAAGGTTAGTCCCCTGAAATGTACAGTCGTATACTTCTGTTGCTGACCTAGTTCATCATGACGTTGTTTCCTGGATAGTGTACTTGTTTCATTTGCAATTTGTGTATTTTGTGGAACTTCATCCTCAAAGGTTAGTCCTCTGCTCTCACTCTAATGTTCCATGACCTTCTCAATAATACTAATTGCTGACTGGTTTCATCCTCAAGGTTAGTCCTCTGCTCTCACTCTAATGTTCCAATGAATGACCTTTAAGCTCTGAACGTTGTTTATTGTTTAATATTTATTGAAGAATGGACTGTTATTCGGGAGCATGAGACTTGACTGTAATTACAGTCGATCATTCTGGAACATGACCTTGTACTGGTCAACAGGATGTGATTCTGGATGAGACTTTACAGTAGAGCTCAACGGGCTGACCTTCTGGGACATGAGTCATGACGTTGTGCTCCTGGATAGTGTACTTGTTTCATTTGCAATTTGTGTATTTTGTGGAACTTGATAAAAGGTCATGTGTTTTTTTTTTAGCATAAATGTCAATGTCAATTATGGTGTTCAGCAAGACTCTGTGCTCGACCCATTATTTAATATTTATTTAATATATCTATTAATATATATTTAATATTTATTTAATATATATTGTTATTCTGGAACATGAGACTTGTACACGGAGCTCAACAGGATGTGATTCTGGGACATGAGACTTGTACACGGAGCTCAACAGGATGTGATTCTGGGACATGAGACTTGTACACGGAGCTCAACAGGATGTGATGTTATTCTGGGACATGAGACTTGTACACGGAGCTCAACAGGATGTGATGTTATTCTGGGACATGAGACTTGTACACGGAGCTCAACAGGATGTGATTCTGGGACATGAGACTTGTACACGGAGCTCAACAGGATGTGATTCTGGGACATGAGACTTGTACACGGAGCTCAACAGGATGTGATTCTGGGACATGAGACTTGTACACGGAGCTCAACAGGATGTGATTCTGGGACATGAGACTTGTACACGGAGCTCAACAGGATGTGATTCTGGGACATGAGACTTGTACACGGAGCTCAACAGGATGTGATTCTGGGACATGAGACTTGTACACGGAGCTCAACAGGATGTGATGTGATTCTGGGACATGAGACTTGTACACGGAGCTCAACAGGATGTGATTCTGGGACATGAGACTTGTACACGGAGCTCAACAGGATGTGATGTGATTCTGGGACATGAGACTTGTACACGGAGCTCAACAGGATGTGATGTTATTCTGGGACATGCAACCACCATCTGAATTAGTTAATGTAACAGACAGGAATGTATATTTGCATGGCTAACCAATATTCATCCCTACAGTAACATGTAAATTAGACATACTGATTTGTGGAACTCTAAACTTAAAATGACAAAGAATTTAACAAAACAACCCTGTATTTTGAGACAACAGTAGTAATTGTATTTGTGAGACAAAAGTAGTAATTGTATCTGTGAGGTAACAACCCAACAGTCTTTGTGGGATATTCCTTTGTGTTTTTCGCCTCGCGGGTCAGTTCTTATTGAATCTGCCCTGAGGTTCCTCATCTCTGCTCTGTTGACACGTCTTTCATTTCTGCTCCTAATTGACTCTCAGGTCCCAGTTCTTTGCTTTGGTTTCCTCTCTACTGTAATGAAAGGACTTGCTCTCTCTGTCTCTGATGCTCGCTCTCCTCTCTGTCTCTCTCCAGCTCTCCCTCTATCTCTCTCCCTCCCACTCCCTGGCTCTCCTCCTCTCTCTCTGACTCTCTCCCTCTCTCCCCTCCTCCCTCTCTCTCTCTCCCTCCCTCCCTCCCTCCCTCCCTCCCTCCCCCTCCCTCCTCCCTCCTCTCCCTCCCTCTCTCTCTCTCTCTCTCTCTCTCCCTCTCCCTCTCCCTCTCTCTCTCCTCTCTCCTCTCTCTCTCTCTCTCCCTCTCTCTCTCTCTCTCTCTCTCTCCCTCTCCTCTCCTCTCCCTCTCTCTCTCTCTCTCCCTCTCCCTCCCCTCTCCCTCTCTCTCTCCCTCTCTCCTCTCCTCTCTCTCTCCCTCTCTCTCTCCCTCTCTCTCTCTCCTGTCTCTCTCTCCCTCTCCCTCTCTCTCTCTCCCTCTCTCTCTCTCCCTCTCCCTCTCTCCCTGTCTCTCTCTCTCTCTCTCTCTCTCTCTCTCTCCCTCTCTCTCTCCCTCTCTCCCTCTCTCTCTCTCTCTCTCCTCTCCCTCTCCTCTCTCTCCTCTCTCTCTCTCTCTCTCTCTCTCTCTCTCTCCTCTCTCTCTCTATCTCCTCTCTCTCTCTCTGTCTCCCTCTCTCTCCTCTCCCTCTCTCTCTCTCTCTCTCTCTCTCTCCTCTCCCTCTCTCCCTCTGTCTCCCTCTCCCTCTCTCTCTCTCCCCCGTATCGTCCAGACACTGTAAAGCTTTATGATATTTTGCGGAGGAGAGTCTAATGAAAAGATGAAGTACATTTTCATCCTATTCTCTTGCAGAGCTCGGCAGGTGAATAGGTTCACCCCCTCCACAGTAATAGGTTCTATATGAAGCTAGATCAATGTGTTTTATATGAACACAGATTAATAACACATTGTTTTAATGAAAACAAAGAGCTGGACAATAGAGTCATCTATCTTCAGTATTGATCCATGCCAAACCTCACACAGAGTAATCTGCTTCCTGTCACTAATGTACTGTACTCTTCCTGTCCAGACCTTCCTGTCCAGTACTCTTCCTGTCCAAACCTCACACAGAGTAATCTGCTTCCTGTCACTAATGTACTCTACTCTTCCTGTCCAAACCTCACACAGAGTAATCTGCTTCCTGTCACTAATGTACTCTACTCTTCCTGTCCAGACCTCACACAGAGTAATCTGCTTCCTGTCTGCGATGTACTGTACTCTTCCTGTCCAGACCTCACACAGAGTAATCTGCTTCCTGTCACTAATGCGATGTACTCACACAGTACTCTTCCTGTCCAAACCTCTCTTCCTGTCCAGACCTCACAGAGTAATCTGCTTCCTGTCTGCGATGTACTCTACTCTTCCTGTAGACTCACACAGTACTGCTTCCTGTCCAGACCTCACACAGAGTAATCTGCTTCCTGTCTGTGATGTACTCTACTCTTCCTGTCCAGACCTCACACAGAGTAATCTGCTTCCTGTCTGTGATGTACTCTACTCTTCCTGTCCAGACCTCACACAGAGTAATCTGCTTCCTGTCTGCGATGTACTGTCCAGACCTCTTCTGCTGTCCAGACCTCACACAGAGTAATCTGCTTCCTGTCTGTGATGTACTCTACTCTTCCTGTCCAGACCTCACACAGAGTAATCTGCTTCCTGTCTGCGATGTACTGTACTCTTCCTGTCCAGACCTCACACAGAGTAATCTGCTTCCTGTCTGTGATGTACTGTACTCTTCCTGTCCAGACCTCACACAGAGTGCCCTGTCTGTGATGTACTTCTCTTCCTGTCCAGACCTCACACAGAGTAATCTGCTTCCTGTCTGTGATGTACTGTACTCTTCCTGTCCAGACCTCACACAGAGTAATCTGCTTCCTGTCCTCCTGCCCTTTGGAACTTCCTGCAGTTACAGTCCTCCCCACTTCCTCAGACTCACTACACTATGGAATATAGGTTTCAGAACAATAGTTTTGGAAGACCAACAAATCAAGTGATTTAGGAATCATAGTGTACCATTTATTTCAGACAGATGGTTTGACAGGAAGTACCATGTATAGAGGTGTGTATTTAAGACAGACAGATGGTTTGACAGGAAGTACCATGTATAGAGGTGTATTTAAGACAGACAGATGGTTTGACAGGAAGTACCATGTATATAGAGGGTGTATTTAAGACAGACAGATGGTTTGACAGGAAGTACCATGTATAGAGGTGTGTATTTAAGACAGACAGATGGTTTGACAGGAAGTACCATGTATAGAGGTGTATTTAAGACAGACAGATGGTTTGACAGGAAGTACCATGTATAGAGGTGTATTTAAGACAGATGGTTTGACAGGAAGTACCATGTATAGAGGTGTGTATTTAAGACAGACAGATGGTTTGACAGGAAGTACAATGTATAGAGGTGTATTTAAGAGAGATGGTTTGACAGGAAGTACCATGTATAGAGGTGTGTATTTAAGACAGACAGATGGTTTGACAGGAAGTACCATGTATAGAGGTGTATTTAAGACAGATGGTTTGACAGGAAGTACCATGTATAGAGGTGTGTATTTAAGACAGACAGATGGTTTGACAGGAAGTACCATGTATAGAGGTGTGTATTTAAGACAGACAGATGGTTTGACAGGAAGTACCATGTATAGAGGTGTGTATTTAAGACAGACAGATGGTTTGACAGGAAGTACCATGTATAGAGGTGTGTATTTAAGACAGACAGAGGGTTTGACAGGAAGTACCATGTATAGAGGTGTGTATTTAAGACAGACAGATGGTTTGACAGGAAGTACCATGTATAGAGATTTAAGAGAGATGGTTTGACAGGAAGTACCATGTATTTTTAAGACAGACAGATGGTTTGACAGGAAGTACCATGTATAGAGGTGTATTTAAGAGAGATGGTTTGACAGGAAGTACCATGTATAGAGGTGTATTTAAGACAGACAGATGGTTTGACAGGAAGTACCATGTATAGAGGTGTATTTAAGACAGATGGTTTGACAGGAAGTACCATGTATAGAGGTGTGTATTTAAGACAGATGGTTTGACAGGAAGTACCATGTATAGAGGTGTATTTAAGACAGATGGTTTGACAGGAAGTACCATGTATAGAGGTGTGTATTTAAGACAGACAGATGGTTTGACAGGAAGTACCATGTATAGAGGTGTGTATTTAAGACAGACAGATGGTTTGACAGTTTGAGATGAGAGACATTGTACCGGGACTGTTTTAATAAATAAACCGGACAGTGTTTTAATAAATAAACGCTCAATAAATTGCGACCTGGCCAAGAGACAAACCACAAACACGACACACCGACATGAAAACAAAGTCAATTATCACCTGAGGAAATTACTGAGGGGAGGGACAGAAATATGGGGCAGATAATCAAGGAGGTGATGGAGTCCAGGTGAGTGTCATGAGACAGAGTCAATAACACCTGAGGAAAGAACCGAGGGGAGGGACAGATATATGGGGAGATAATCAAGGAGGTGATGGAGTCCAGGTGAGTGTCATGAGGCGCAGGTGCGCGAGACGATGGTGACAGGTGTTGGGTGATAATCAGCAGCCTGATGACCTAGAGGCCGGAGAGAGAGAGCGTGGCAGACGGGAGGATATTGTTCTAATCAGGAACTCTTGGCAAACACAGATAGACAATGAAATGCAGCTTTTAACTAATCACATTTGATAACAGCTTGTTTGTTATCGTCATGTCATTACAGAGTTTCTGTTCCACAGATATCGGTACTGTTTTCTCAGCTGTTTTACTGAAGACTAATTCACAATTCGTCTTTTTTTGTTCGTGTTAATTAGGAGGCTGTTGAATTAACAATTACTCTTTGATGTTCTCTATGCCCTCGCTGAGTTCAAAGTCCCTCGGGAACATAGGTGTGTGTGTGTGTGTGTGTGTGTGTGTGTGTGTGTGTGTGTGTGTGTGTGTGTGTGTGTGTGTGTGTGTGTGTGTGTGTGTGTGTGTGTGTGTGTGTGTGTGTGTGTGTGTGTATGCTGTCAGATCTAATGTCTTCTCTGTGTGTGTGTGTGTGTTGTTACAGATGCCATGTTGCTGGTAGCTGACCGGCTGGAGTGTGTGTGTGTGTGTGTGTGTGTGTGTGTGTGTGTGTGTGTGTGTGTGTGTGTGTGTGTGTTGTTACAGATGCCATGTTGCTGGTAGCTGACCAGCTGGAGTGTGTGTGTGTGTGTGTTGTTACAGATGCCATGTTGCTAGTAGCTGACCGGCTGGAGTGTGTGTGTGTGTGTGTGTGTGTGTGTGTGTGTGTGTGTGTGTGTGTGTGTGTGTGTGTGTTGTTACAGATGCCATGTTGCTGGTAGCTGACCGGATGGATGGTGTGTGTGTGTGTGTGTGTGTGTGTGTGTGTGTGTGTGTTGTTACAGATGCCATGTTGCTGGTAGCTGACCGGATGGAGGGTGTGTGTGTGTGTGTGTGTGTGTTACAGATGCCATGTTGCTAGTAGCTGACCGGCTGGAGTGTGTGTGTGTGTTACAGATGCCATGTTGCTAGTAGCTGACCGGCTGGAGGGGCCCTTCAACATCGAAGCCATCATGGAACCCATAGATGTGAAGATCTCTGAAGCCATCATGACCATGCAAGACAACAGCATGACAGTTTCAGCTAAGGTAAAGACAACACAACAACATGACGGTTTCAGCTAAGGTAAAGACAACACAACAGCATGACAGTTTCAGCTAAGGTAAAGACAACAACATGACAGTTTCAGCTAAGGTAAAGACAACAACATGACAGTTTCAGCTAAGGTAAAGACAACAACATGACAGTTTCAGCTAAGGTAAAGACAACACAACAACATGACAGTTTCAGCTAAGGTAAAGACAACAGCATGACAGTTTCAGCTAAGGTAAAGACAACAACATGACAGTTTCAGCTAAGGTAAAGACAACACAACGACATGACAGTTTCAGCTAAGGTAAAGACAACAACATGACAGTTTCAGCTAAGGTAAAGACAACACAACGACATGACAGTTTCACCTAAGGTAAAGACAACAACATGACAGTTTCAGCTAAGGTAAAGACAACACAACAACATGACAGTTTCAGCTAAGGTAAAGACAACACAACAACATGACAGTTTCAGCTAAGGTAAAGACAACAACATGACAGTTTCAGCTAAGGTAAAGACAACAACATGACAGTTTCAGCTAAGGTAAAGACAACAACATGACAGTTTCAGCTAAGGTAAAGACAACAACATGACAGTTTCAGCTAAGGTAAAGACAACACAACAACATGACAGTTTCAGCTAAGGTAAAGACAAACAGCATGACAGTTTCAGCTAAGGTAAAGACAACAACATGACAGTTTCAGCTAAGGTGAAGACAACAGCATGACAGTTTCAGCTAAGGTAAAGACAACAACATGACAGTTTCAGCTAAGGTAAAGACAACAGCATGACAGTTTCAGCTAAGGTAAAGACAACAACATGACAGTTTCAGCTAAGGTAAAGACAACACAACAACATGACAGTTTCAGCTAAGGTAAAGACAACAACATGACAGTTTCAGCTAAGGTAAAGACAACACAACAACATGACAGTTTCAGCTAAGGTAAAGACAACAGCATGACAGTTTCAGCTAAGGTAAAGACAACACAACAACATGACAGTTTCAGCTAAGGTAAAGACAACAACATGACAGTTTCAGCTAAGGTAAAGACAACACAACAACATGACAGTTTCAGCTAAGGTAAAGACAACAACATGACAGTTTCAGCTAAGGTAAAGACAACACAACAACATGACAGTTTCAGCTAAGGTAAAGACAACAGCATGACAGTTTCAGCTAAGGTAAAGACAACACAACAACATGACAGTTTCAGCTAAGGTAAAGACAACAACATGACAGTTTCAGCTAAGGTAAAGACAACAGCATGACAGTTTCAGCTAAGGTAAAGACAACAACATGACAGTTTCAGCTAAGGTAAAGACAACACAACGACATGACAGTTTCAGCTAAGGTAAAGACAACACAACGACATGACAGTTTCAGCTAAGGTAAAGACAACAACATGACAGTTTCAGCTAAGGTAAAGACAACACAACAACATGACAGTTTCAGCTAAGGTAAAGACAACAGCATGACAGTTTCAGCTAAGGTAAAGACAACAGCATGACAGTTTCAGCTAAGGTAAAGACAACAGCATGACAGTTTCAGCTAAGGTGAAGACAACACAACGACATGACAGTTTCAGCTAAGGTAAAGACAACACAACGACATGACAGTTTCAGCTAAGGTGAAGACAACACAACGACATGACAGTTTCAGCTAAGGTAAAGACAACAACATGACAGTTTCAGCTAAGGTGAAGACAACAGCATGACAGTTTCAGCTAAGGTAAAGACAACAACATGACAGTTTCAGCTAAGGTAAAGACAACAACATGACAGTTTCAGCTAAGGTAAAGACAACACAACGACATGACAGTTTCACCTAAGGTAAAGACAACAACATGACAGTTTCAGCTAAGGTAAAGACAACACAACAACATGACAGTTTCAGCTAAGGTAAAGACAACACAACAACATGACAGTTTCAGCTAAGGTAAAGACAACAACATGACAGTTTCAGCTAAGGTAAAGACAACAACATGACAGTTTCAGCTAAGGTAAAGACAACAACATGACAGTTTCAGCTAAGGTAAAGACAACAACATGACAGTTTCAGCTAAGGTAAAGACAACACAACAACATGACAGTTTCAGCTAAGGTAAAGACAAACAGCATGACAGTTTCAGCTAAGGTAAAGACAACAACATGACAGTTTCAGCTAAGGTGAAGACAACAGCATGACAGTTTCAGCTAAGGTAAAGACAACAACATGACAGTTTCAGCTAAGGTAAAGACAACAGCATGACAGTTTCAGCTAAGGTAAAGACAACAACATGACAGTTTCAGCTAAGGTAAAGACAACAACATGACAGTTTCAGCTAAGGTAAAGACAACACAACAACATGACAGTTTCAGCTAAGGTAAAGACAACAACATGACAGTTTCAGCTAAGGTAAAGACAACAGCATGACAGTTTCAACGCTAGCTAACTGAAGACAACAGCATGACAGTTTCAGCTAAGGTAAAGACAACAACATGACAGTTTCAGCTAAGGTAAAGACAACAACATGACAGTTTCAGCTAAGGTAAAGACAACACAACAACATGACAGTTTCAGCTAAGGTAAAGACAACAACATGACAGTTTCAGCTAAGGTAAAGACAACAACATGACAGTTTCAGCTAAGGTAAAGACAACACAACAACATGACAGTTTCAGCTAAGGTAAAGACAACAACATGACAGTTTCAGCTAAGGTAAAGACAACAACATGACAGTTTCAGCTAAGGTAAAGACAACAGCATGACAGTTTCAGCTACTATGTGTATTTTGGTGAATGTTGTACGACAGCCGGGATCTTTTGGCATACTAACTGTATCCTGTATATCTAGATCTAGATATCCTATAGAACTTTATCAGCTGCATCCTGACTGGTTCGATCACTGCCTGGTAAGGCAACTGCTCGGTCTCTGACAGAGGGTAGATGGCCCAATACATCACTGCCTGGTACTGCAACTGCTCGGTCTCCGACAGAGGGTAGAGGGCCCAGTACATCACTGCCTGGTACTGCAACTGCTCGGTCTCTGACAGAGGGTAGAGGGCCCAATACATCACTGCCTGGTAAGGCAACTGCTCGGTCTCCGACAGAGGGTAGAGGGCCCAGTACATCACTGCCTGGTACTGCAACTGCTCGGTCTCTGACAGAGGGTAGAGGGCCCAATACATCACTGCCTGGTAAGGCAACTGCTCGGTCTCCGACAGAGGGTAGAGGGCCCAGTGCATCACTGCCTGGTACTGCAACTGCTCGGTCTCCGACAGAGGGTAGTACGTACGGCTCAGTACATCACTGCCTGGTACTGCAACTGCTCGGCCTCTGAGCAGACCCTATAGAGGGTAGTACGTAAGGCCCCGTACATCACAGGGGCCAAGCTTCCTGACATCCAGGACCTCTACACCAGGCGGTGTCAGAGGAAGACCCTATAGAGGGTAGTACGTACGGCCCAGTACATCACTGGGGCCAAGCATCCTGACATCCAGGACCTCTACACCAGGCGGTGTCAGAGGAAGGCCCTATAGAGGGTAGGATGTACAGCCCAGTACATCACCGGGGCCAAGCTTTCTGCCATCCAGGACCTCTTTACCAGGCGGTGTCAGAGGAAGACCCTATAGAGGGTAGTACGTACGGCCCAGTACATCACTGGGGCCAAGCATCCTGACATCCAGGACCTCTACACCAGGCGGTGTCAGAGGAAGGCCCTATAGAGGGTAGGATGTACAGCCCAGTACATCCCTGGGGCCAAGCATCCTGCCATCCAGGACCTCTATACAAGGCAGTGTCAGAGGAAGGCCCTACCGTCATAGACTGTTCTCTCTGCTACCGCACGGCAAGCGGTACCGGAGCACCAAGTCTAGGTCCAAGAGGCTTATACAGCATTTCACTGTAAGGTCTACTACACCTGTTGTATTCAGCATTTCACTGTAAGGTCTACTACACCTGTTATATTCAGCATTTCACTGTGAGGTCTACTACACCTGTTGTATTCAGTATTTCACTGTGAGGTCTACTACACCTGTTGTATTCAGTATTTCACTGTGAGGTCTACTACACCTGTTGTATTCAGCATTTCACTGTAAGGTCTACTACACCTGTTGTATTCAGCATTTCACTGTAAGGTCTACTACACCTGTTGTATTCAGCATTTCACTGTGAGGTCTACTACACCTGTTGTATTCTGCATTTCACTGTGAGGTCTACTACACCTGTTGTATTCAGCATTTCACTGTGAGGTCTACTACACCTGTTGTATTCAGTATTTCACTGTGAGGTCTACTACACCTGTTGTATTCAGCATTTCACTGTAAGGTCTACAACACCTGTTGTATTCAGCATTTCACTGTAAGGTCTACTACACCTGTTGTATTCAGCATTTCACTGTGAGGTCTACCTACACCTGTTGTATTCAGCATTTCACTGTGAGGTCTACTACACCTGTTGTATTCAGCATTTCACTGTGAGGTCTACTACACCTGTTGTATTCAGCATTTGACTGTAAGGTCTACACCTGTTGTATTCAGCATTTCACTGTAAGGTCTACTACACCTGTTGTATTCAGCATTTCACAGTAAGGTCTACTACACCTGTTGTATTCAGCATTTCACTGTAAGGTCTACCTACACCTGTTGTATTCAGTATTTCACTGTAAGGTCTACTACACCTGTTGTATTCAGCATTTCACTGTAAGGTCTACTACACCTGTTGTATTCAGCATTTCACTGTAAGGTCTACTACACCTGTTGTAATCGGCACATGTGACTAATACATTTTGATTGGATTCTGGATCTGATTTCTGTCCACACTATGACCAATACTATATACTCAATGCACATCACTAATAGTACGGTTAGTGTGGTTAGTATGAGTGTTGAAACACAGCTCAGGCGTTCCACAGGGCTCTGTTTTCGACCTGAGTGTTGAAACACAGCGCAGGTGTTCCACAGGGCTCTGTTTTCGACCTGAGTGTTGAAACACAGCTCAGGTGTTCCACAGGGCTCTGTTTTCGACCTGAGTGTTGAAACACAGCGCAGGCGTTCCACAGGGCTCTGTTTTCGACCTGTTAATGTTGAAACACAGCTCAGGCGTTCCACAGGGCTCTGTTTTCTTCCTGAGTGAAACACAGCTCAGGCGTTCCACAGGGCTCTGTTTTCGACCTGAGTGTTGAAACACAGCGCAGGCGTTCCACAGGGCTCTGTTTCCGACCCTAGTGTTGAAACACAGCGCAGGCGTTCCACAGGGCTCTGTTTCCGACCTGAGTGTTGAAACACAGCTCAGGCGTTCCACAGGGCTCTGTTTTCAACCTGACTGTTGAAACACAGTGCAGGCGTTCCACAGGGCTCTGTTTTCGACCTGAGTGTTGAAACACAGCTCAGGTGTTCCACAGGGCTCTGTTTTCGACCTGTTAATGTTGAAACACAGCTCAGGTGTTCCACAGGGCTCTGTTTTCGACCTGAGTGTTGAAACACAGTGCAGGTGTTCCACAGGGCTCTGTTTTCGACCTGTTAATGTTGAAACACAGCTCAGGTGTTCCACAGGGCTCTGTTTTCGACCTGTTAATGTTGAAACACAGCTCAGGTGTTCCACAGGGCTCTGTTTTCGACCTGAGTGTTGAAACACAGCTCAGGTGTTCCACAGGGCTCTGTTGTCGACCTGAGTGTTGAAACACAGCTCAGGCGTTCCACAGGGCTCTGTTTTCGACCTGAGTGTTGAAACACAGCTCAGGTGTCCCACAGGGCTCTGTTTTGGACCTGAGTGTTGAAACACAGCTCAGGTGTTCCACAGGGCTCTGTTTTCGACCTGAGTGTTGAAACACAGCTCGGGTGTTCCACAGGGCTCTGTTTTCGACCTGTTAATGTTGAAACACAGCTCAGGTGTCCCACAGGGCTCTGTTCTCGACCTGAGTGTTGAAACACAGCTCAGGCGTTCCACAGGGCTCTGTTTTCGACCTGTTAATGTTGAAACACAGCTCAGGTGTTCCACAGGGCTCTGTTTCCGACCTGAGTGTTGAAACACAGCTCAGGTGTTCCACAGGGCTCTGTTTTCGACCTGTTAATGTTGAAACACAGCTCAGGTGTTCCACAGGGCTCTGTTTTCGACCTGTTAATGTTGAAACACAGCTCAGGTGTTCCACAGGGCTCTGTTTTCGACCTGAGTGTTGAAACACAGCTCAGGTGTTCCACAGGGCTCTGTTTTCGACCTGAGTGTTGAAACACAGCTCAGGTGTTCCACAGGGCTCTGTTTTCGACCTGTTAATGTTGAAACACAGCTCAGGTGTTCCACAGGGCTCTGTTTTCGACCTGTTAATGTTGAAACACAGCTCAGGTGTTCCACAGGGCTCTGTTTTCGACCTGTTAATGTTGAATTAGTGTTTCATATTATTTATCATATAGACTGCTGCTATCCTGACGATGCAAGTTGATCAATTCATCAGAGTTATTATAACTTTTAAAATGTTCTCTTTGTTGACGAACTGTCTGTTTGTAAGTACTAGCTATGTTTTGTTTTTAAAGATAAGCTTGTTTTTGGTGTTGTTCATCAGGCCCATTCTGGACAAATATTTGAACTGTCAGGACTTGTAAAACTCAATATTATCAGCCTTGGAATTTAGAACTCCATAACAGAACCTCTTTACATTCCGTAAGGTTCCGTTCAATAAGTTCAGACTCTTCAGAACAGCTGACACCCTGGTGTCTGTTGGCCTTGTGTCTAGAATGGATACCATTTAAGTCAGGCAGGGTGAGTTAAGTCCACGGTCAATATGATGGAGTTTCAGAAAGTCCTAATGGTTTTGTAACATGTCTCTCAAATGTAATCGTGTATTGGGGAATGGTTTTCAAACCCCCATGCTGCTGTACGAGGCCAAACCACAAATTACAGTGTAGTATGAATCACGACATGACTGAGAGTCAAGCTGTTCCAAGAACAGACCCATGTTTCTGAGGAGATAGATGTCTTTGCCCGTCCCTTCCTCCCCTCTCCTCCCCTGCTCCTTCCTCCCCTCTCCTCCCCCGTTCCTTTCTCTCCCATTCCTTCCTCCCCCATTCCTTCCTCTCCCATTCCTTCCTCCCCCATTCCTTCCTCTCCCTCTCCCCTGTTTCTTCCTCCCCTTCCTCCTCCGTTCCTTCCTCCCCTCCTCCCTTGCTCCTTCCTCCCCGTTCCTTCCTCCCCCTCCTCCCCCTTGCTCCTTCCTCCCCGTTCCTTCCTCTCCCCTCTCCCCTGTTTCTCCCCCCCTTCCTCCTCCCCTGCTACTTCCTCCCCTCTCCTCCCTTGCTCCTTCCTCCCCTCTCCTCCCCCTTTCCTTTCTCCTCCATTCCTTCCTCCCCGTTCCTTCCTCCCCTGCTCCTTCCTTCCCTCTCCTCCCTTGCTCCTTCCTCCCCCGTTCCTTCCTCTCCCCTCTCCCCCTGTTTCTTCCTCCCCCTTCCTCCTCCCCTGCTCCTTCCTCCCCTCTCCTCCCTTGCCCCTTCCTCCTCCGTTCCTTCCTCCCCCTCCTCCCCTCCTTCCTTGATCCTTCCTACCCCATGCTGGGCTGGAGGTCTACTGAATGGCGCTGGGCTGTAGGTATACTGAATGGTGCTGTAGGTACTCTGAATGGTGCAGTAGGTATACTGAATGGTGCTGTAGGTCTACTGAATGGTGCTGGGCTGTAGGTCTCCTGAATGGTGCTGGGCTGTAGGTCTACTGAATGGTTCTGTAGGTCTACTGAATGGTTCTGTAGGTCTACTGAATGGTTCTGTAGGTCTACTGAATGGTGCTGGGCTGTAGGTCTACTGAATGGTTCTGTAGGTCTACTGAATGGCGCTGTAGATCTACTGAACGGTGTTGGGCTGTAGGTCTACTGAATGGTGATGGGCTGTAGGTCTACTTAATGGTGCTGGGCTGTAGGTCTACTGAATGGTGCTGGGCTGTAGGTCAACTGAATGGTGCTGGGCTGTAGGTCAACTGAATGGTGCTGGGCTGTAGGTCTACTGAATGGTGTTGGGCTGTAGGTCTACTGAATGGTGCTGGGCTGTAGGTCTACTGAATGGTGCTGGGCTGTTGGTCTCCCGAATGGTGCTGGGCTGTTGGTCTCCCGAATGGTGCTGGGCTGTTGGTCTCCCGAATGGTGCTGGGCTGTAGGTCTACTGAATGGTGCTGGGCTGTAGGTCTACTGAATGGTGCTGGGCTGTTGGTCTCCCGAATGGTGCTGGGGTGTAGGTCTACTGAATGGTTCTGTAGGTCTACTGAATGGTTCTGTAGGTCTACTGAATGGTGCTGTAGATCTACTGAATGGTGCTGGGCTGTAGGTCTACTGAATGGTGCTGGGCTGTAGGTCTACTGAATGGTGATGGGCTGTAGGTCTCCTGAATGGTGCTGTAGGTCTACTGAACGGTGTTGGGCTGTAGGTCTACTGAATGGTGCTGGGCTGTAGGTCTACTGAATGGTGCTGGGCTGTAGGTCTACTGAATGGTGCTGGACTGTAGGTCTACTGAATGGTTCTGTAGGTCTACTGAATGGCGCTGTAGGTCTACTGAATGGGTCTGTAGGTCTACTGAATGGGTCTGTAGGTCTACTGAATGGTTCTGTAGGTCTACTGAATGGTGCTGTAGATCTACTGAATGGTGCTGGGCTGTAGGTCTACTGAATGGTGCTGGGCTGTAGGTCTACTGAATGGTGATGGGCTGTAGGTCTCCTGAATGGTGCTGTAGGTCTACTGAACGGTGTTGGGCTGTAGGTCTACTGAATGGTGCTGGGCTGTAGGTCTACTGAATGGTGCTGGGCTGTAGGTCTACTGAATGGTTCTGTAGGTCTACTGAATGGCGCTGTAGGTCTACTGAATGGCGCTGTAGGTCTACTGAATGGCGCTGTAGGTCTACTGAATGGGTCTGTAGGTCTACTGTATGGGTCTGTAGGTCTACTGAATGGCGCTGTAGGTCTTCTGAATGGTGCTGTAGGTCTACTGAATGGTTCTGTAGGTCTACTGAATGGCGCTGTAGGTCTACTGAATGGTGCTGTAGGTCTACTGAATGGGTCTGTAGGTCTACTGAATGGGTCTGTAGGTCTACTGAATGGCGCTGTAGGTCTACTGAACGGTGCTGGGCTGTAGGTCTACTGAATGGGGCTGTAGGTCTACTGAATGGCACTGTAGGTCTACTGAATGGGGCTGTAGGTCTACTGAATGGGGCTGTAGGTCTACTGAATGGTGCTGGGCTATTATTGTCAAATCGGTTGATATTTGACGAGTTGAGGTTGACATTGTAGTAATCCCTTTTAGATAACAAGACTCCTCGATATGACTAATGCACATGTGTGGTATCCCTGTCCTACCTGGCGGATTGTAAAGGAGGTTAGTTTTCTCCACAGTAAGTTAACAGGGTGTGTCTCTATGTGGTCTTTCAGGTGTTCCAGGGGTGTGGTCAGCCCAAGCCGTCTGGGATGGGCAGCAGCAGATCAGCCAGGGGGATCTCTGATGTCTTCAACGCCCGATTCAGACCCTACAGCCCAGAGGAGAGACCCACCACGGCCGCTGGCACCAGCCTGGACAGACTGGTAAGAGATGAGGACAGGGAGGAGGACAGACTGGTAAGAGAGGAGGACAGGGAGGAGGACAGACTGGTAAGAGAGGAGGACAGACTGGTAAGAGATGAGGACAGGGAGGAGGACAGACTGGTAAGAGAGGAGGACAGGGAGGAGGACAGACTGGTGGGATAGGAGGACAGGGAGGAGGACAGGGAGGAGGACAGACTGGTGGGATAGGAGGACAGGGAGGAGGACAGACTGGTAAGAGATGAGGACAGGGAGGAGGACAGACTGGTAAGAGATGAGGACAGGGAGGAGGACAGACTGGTAAGAGATGAGGACAGGGAGGAGGACAGACTGGTAAGAGAGGAGGACAGGGAGGAGGACAGACTGGTGGGATAGGAGGACAGGGAGGAGGACAGACTGGTAAGAGATGAGGACAGGGAGGAGGACAGACTGGTAAGAGATGAGGACAGGGAGGAGGACAGACTGGTAAGAGATGAGGACAGACTGGTAAGAGAGGAGGACAGACTGGTAAGAGAGGAGGACAGGGAGGAGGACAGACTGGTAAGAGAGGAGGACAGGGAGGAGGACAGTCTGGTAAGAGAGGAGGACAGGGAGAAGGACAGAATGGTCGGATAGGAGGACAGTGAGGAGGACAGACTGGTAAGAGATGAGGCCAGGGAGGAGGACAGTCTGGTAAGAGAGGAGGACAGGGAGAAGGACAGAATGGTGGGATAGGAGGACAGGGAGGAGGACAGACTGGTAAGAGAGGAGGACAGGGAGGAGGACAGACTGGTAAGAGATGAGGCCAGGGAGGAGGACAGACTGGTAAGAGAGGAGGACAGACTGGTAAGAGATGAGGACAGGGAGGAGGACAGACTGGTAAGTGAGGAGGACAGACTGGTAAGAGAGGAGGACAGTGAGGAGGACAGACTGGTAAGAGAGGAGGACAGGGAGGAGGACAGACTGATGGGATAGGAGGACAGTGAGGAGGACCGACTGGTCAGAGAGGAGGACAGTGAGGAGGACAGACTGGTAAGAGAGGAGGACAGGGAGGAGGACAGACTGGTAAGAGAGGACAGGGGGGAGGACAGACTGGTGGGATAGGAGGACAGGGAGGAGGACAGACTGGTAAGAGAGGAGGACAGGGAGGAGGACAGACTGGTAAGAGAGGAGGACAGGGAGGACAGACTGGTAAGAGAGGAGGACAGACTGGTAAGAGATGAGGGCTGACTGGTAAGAGAGGAGGACAGGGAGAAGGACAGACTGGTAAGAGAGGACAGGGGGAGGACAGACTGGTGGGATAGGAGGACAGGGAGGAGGACAGACGGGTACGAGAGGAGGACAGGGAGGAGGACAGACTGGTAAGAGATGAGGACAGACTGGTAAGAGATGAGGACAGACTGGTAAGAGAGGAGGACAGGGAGGAGGACAGACTGTTAAGAGATGAGGACAGGGAGGAGGACAGACTGTTAAGAGATGAGGCCAGGGAGGAGGACAGACTGGTAAGAGAGGAGGACAGGGAGGAGGACAGACTGGTAAGAGAGGAGGACAGACTGGTAAGAGATGAGGACAGGGAGGAGGACAGACTGGTAAGTGAGGAGGACAGACTGGTAAGAGAGGAGGACAGTGAGGAGGACAGACTGGTAAGAGAGGAGGACAGGGAGGAGGACAGACTGATGGGATAGGAGGACAGTGAGGAGGACCGACTGGTCAGAGAGGAGGACAGTGAGGAGGACAGACTGGTAAGAGAGGAGGACAGGGAGGAGGACATACTGGTAAGAGAGGACAGGGGGAGCACAGACTGGTGGGATAGGAGGACAGGGAGGAGGACAGACTGGTAAGAGAGGAGGACAGGGAGAAGGACAGAATGGTGGGATAGGAGGACAGTGAGGAGGACAGACTGGTAAGAGAGGAGGACAGGGAGGAGGACAGACTGGTAAGAGAGGAGGACAGGGAGGAGGACAGACTGGTGGGATAGGAGGACAGGGAGGAGGACATACTGGTAAGAGAGGAGGACAGACTGGTAAGAGAGGACAGGGAGGAGGACAGACTGGTTGGATAGGAGGACAGGGAGGAGGACAGACTGGTAAGAGAGGAGGACTGACTGGTAAGAGAGGAGGACAGGGAGAAGGACAGACTGGTAAGAGAGGACAGGGAGGAGGACAGACTGGTAAGAGAGTAGGACAGGGAGGAGGACAGACTGGTAAGAGAGGAGACAGGGAGGAGGACAGACTGGTAAGAGAGGAGGACAGACTGGTAAGAGAGGAGGACAGGGAGGAGGACAGACTGGTAAGAGAGGAGGCAGGGAGGAGGACAGACTGGTAAGAGAGGAGGACAGACTGGTAGGAGAGATGAGGACAGGGAGGAGGACAGACTGGTAAGAGAGGAGGACAGGGAGGAGGACAGACTGGTAAGAGAGGAGGACAGGGAGGAGGACAGACTGGTAAGAGAGGAGGACAGGGAGGAGGACAGACTGGTAAGAGAGGAGGACAGGGAGGAGGACAGACTGGTAAGAGAGGACAGGGAGGAGGACAGACTGGTAAGAGAGGAGGACAGGGAGGAGGACAGTCTGGTAAGAGAGGAGGACAGGGAGAAGGACAGAATGGTGGGATAGGAGGACAGTGAGGAGGACAGACTGGTAAGAGAGGAGGACAGGGAGGAGGACAGACTGGTAAGAGAGGAGGACAGGGAGGAGGACAGTCTGGTAAGAGAGGAGGACAGGGAGAAGGACAGAATGGTGGGATAGGAGGACAGTGAGGAGGACAGACTGGTAAGAGAGGAGGACAGGGAGGAGGACAGACTGGTAAGAGAGGAGGACAGGGAGGAGGACAGACTGGTAAGAGAGGAGGATAGTGAGGAGGACAGACTTTCACCCACCTGATGGTTAAGGTTGGGGTTAGGAAAATCTGATCCTAGATCTGTGGTTAGGGGAAGGAGAAGGACAGACTGTTAAGAGAGGAGGACAGAGAGGAGGACAGTGAAGGGATCCTCTACTCAAAGACATTTCCCCTTACCATGAGTCCTGTATCAGATATCTTTCACCCACCTGGTTGATGTTAGGGTTGGGGGTAGGATAATCTGATCCTAGATCTGTGGTTAGGGGAAGGAGAAGGAAGGGTGGCAGGGAAAGAACCACTCTAGTCTCTAGATGTAGACAAGAGACCAGAATCTTCTATATCAGACCAACGTTATTGAAGTCTCTGGAAGTGTGGAATCATACTGTCTACTGAGAGAACCAGCAGAGAGATAGTTTGAGATTAAATCTCTTTTATGTTATCCCCTGAGTCCTTCGCTGAGTCCAAAATGGCACCCTATTCCCTATATAGTGCACTAATTTTTCAAAAGTAGTGCAGAATAAAGGGAATGGGGCTCCATTTGGACCGCATCCCCTCTCAGTTGAATCCTCAGTTCCATGTTCAGGTCATGGCTCTGTGTTGACTCATACACAGCCTCGGTCTCCCATCATCCTGTCAACTCCCCAGGGGAGAGTGAAGTGTGCAGGGATAAGTGTGCTCTCTCCTCTCAAGCGCTCTCTCACTCTACTGTTACCTTGGTGCTCAAACCCTGGAGGGTTTTATGGGAACAAAGGGCTGGTGGTCACATCACGGAGGGTTTTATGGGAACAAAGGGCTGGTGGTCACACCCTGGAGGGTTTTATGGGAACAAAGAGCTGGTGGTCACATCATGGAGGGTTTTATGGGAACAAAGAGCTGGTGGTCACACCATGGAGGGTTTTATGGGAACAAAGAGCTGGTGGTCACACCCTGGAGGGTTTTATGGGAACAAAGAGCTGGTGGTCACATCATGGAGGGTTTTATGGGAACAAAGAGCTGGTGGTCACACCCTGGAGGGTTTTATGGGAACAAAGAGCTGGTGGTCACATCATGGAGGGTTTTATGGGAACAAAGAGCTGGTGGTCACACCATTTGCATTTTATGTTTTATTTACAACCTAAAGAGCTTTTCTTTTAAGCAATTCTTGAAAAATCATACACTAGCCTTCCGGGATGATGACATTATCCCTGGGATGATACATTACATACCTCAACACCCCTCGGGATGACAAAGAGCCTGGTGGATACACTACCCCTCCGGATGATTTTACCCCTCCGGGATGATACATTACCCCTCCAGGATGATACACTACCCCTCCGGGATGATACATTACACCTTCAGGATGTTACATTATCCCTCCGGGATGATACACTACCCCTCCAGGATGTTACACTACCCCTCCAGGATGATACATTATCCCTCCGGGATGATACATTACCCCTCCAGGATGATACATTACACCTTCAGGATGTTACACTACCCCTCCGGGATGATACACTACCCCTCCGGGATGATACATTACCCCTCCGGGATGATACATTACCCCTCCGGGATGATACATTATCCCTCCGGGATGATACATTATCCCTCCGGGATGATACACTACCCCTCCGGGATGATACATTATCCCTCCGGGATGTTACACTACCCCTCCGGGATGATACATTACCCCTCCAGGATGTTACATTACTCCTCCAGGATGATACATTACACCTTCAGGATGTTACACTACCCCTCCGGGATGATACATTACCCCTCCGGGATGATACATTATCCCTCCGGGATGATACATTACCCCTCCGGGATGATACATGATCCCTCCGGGATGATACATTACCCCTTATGGATGGTACATTACCCCTCCAGGATGATACATTAACCCTCCGGGATGATACACTACCCCTCTGGGATGATACATTACCCCTCCAGGGTGATACATTATCCCTCCGGGATATTACAAGAACCCTCCGGGATGTTACATTACCCCTCCAGGGTGATACATTATCCCTTATGGATGGTACATTATCCCTCCAGGATAGTACATTACTCCTCCATGATGATAACACCAGGACATTGTCTTAGAGAAGATGTAGACTGGAAAGATAATTGTAATATAATGTGTTATAATACATAATGATTGAGGCAGGTGTAATAACATGAGTTGAGAGGTGTTTAGACTCCCAAAGAGAGAGGAGGCAGGGGAATTGAATATCTTGCCAGAACTATTTATCACGTTCTATGGTTGCTATTGGTTTCCAGACTAATGCATGTATTCATAGCCTTCCTTGCATTGTATGTGTTTTATGTCTCTCTCTCATCTGCCTCTCTATTAAATCCCTCTCTTCTCTGTTTCTCTGCTGCTCCCAGAGGACAGTGTGGAGGACAATGCAACACAGCGTAAGCCTTCCTTCCAATCCGCCTCTTACCTCATCTCATCTGTCTGGTGGATCTGTCCTGTCCTCTTACCTCATCTCATCTGTCTGGTGGATCTGTCCTGTCCTCTTCCTACTCGTCAACATTACTCTCAGAGAGATATCTGTCATGTCTGATGCTGCTACAGGAGGCTGTAGTCTAGATGTAGTGTCTGTTTCTGCTACAGGAGGCTGTAGTCTAGATGTAGTGTCTGATGCTGCTACAGGAGGCTGTAGTCTAGCTGTACTGTCTGATGCCGCTACAGGAGGCTGTAGTCTAGATGTACTGTCTGATGCTGCTACAGGAGGCTGTAGTCTAGATGTAGTGCCTGATGCAGCTACAGGAGGCTGTAGTCTAGATGTATAGCTGAAGTGTCTGTTTCTGCTACAGGAGGCTGTAGTCTAGATGTAGTGTCTGATGCTACAGGAGGCTGTAGTCTAGATGTAGTGTCTGATGCTGCTACAGGAGGCTGTAGTCTAGATGTAGTGTCTGATGCTGCTCAGGAGGCTGTAGTCTAGATGTAGTGTCTGATGTTGCTGGGAGGCTGTAGTCTAGATTAGTGTCTGATGCTGCTACAGGAGGCTGTAGTCTAGATGTAGTGTCTGATGCTGCTAAGGAGGCTGTAGTCTAGATGTAGTGTCTGATGTTGCTACAGGAGGCTGTAGTCTAGATGTAGTGTCTGCCTACAGGAGGCTGTAGTCTAGATGTAGTGTCTGATGCTGCTACAGGAGGCTGTAGTCTAGATGTAGTGTCTGATGCGGCTACAGGAGGCTGTAGTCTAGCTGTATAGCTGAAGTGTCTGTTTCTGCTACAGGAGGCTGTAGTCTAGATGTAGTGTCTGATGCCAGGAGGCTGTAGTCTAGATGTAGTGTCTGATGCTGCTACAGGAGGCTGTAGTCTAGATGTAGTGTCTGATGCGGCTACAGGAGGCTGTAGTCTAGCTGTATAGCTGAAGTGTCTGTTTCTGCTACAGGAGGCTGTAGTCTAGATGTAGTGTCTGATGCTACAGGAGGCTGTAGTCTAGATGTAGTGTCTGATGCTGCTACAGGAGGCTGTAGTCTAGATGTAGTGTCTGATGCTGCTACAGGAGGCTGTAGTCTAGATGTAGTGTCTGATGCTGCTACAGGAGGCTGTAGTCTAGATTTAGTGTCTGATGTTGCTACAGGAGGCTGTAGTCTAGATGTAGTGTCTGCTGCTACAGGAGGCTGTAGTCTAGATGTAGTGTCTGATGCTGCTACAGGAGGCTGTAGTCTAGATGTAGTGTCTGATGCGGCTACAGGAGGCTGTAGTCTAGCTGTATAGCTGAAGTGTCTGTTTCTGCTACAGGAGGCTGTAGTCTAGATGTAGTGTCTGATGCTACAGGAGGCTGTAGTCTAGATGTAGTGTCTGATGCTGCTACAGGAGGCTGTAGTCTAGATGTAGTGTCTGATGCTGCTACAGGAGGCTGTAGTCTAGATGTAGTGTCTGATGTTGCTACAGGAGGCTGTAGTCTAGATGTAGTGTCTGCTGCTACAGGAGGCTGTAGTCTAGATGTAGTGTCTGATGCTGCTACAGGACGCTGTAGTCTAGATGTAGTGTCTGATGCGGCTACAGGAGGCTGTAGTCTAGCTGTATAGCTGAAGTGTCTGTTTCTGCTACAGGAGGCTGTAGTCTAGATGTATAGCTGTAGTGTCTGTTTCTGCTACAGGAGGCTGTAGTCTATATGTAGTGTCTGATGCTGCTACAGGAGGCTGTAGTCTAGATGTAGTGTCTGATGCTGCTACAGGAGGCTATAGTCTAGCTGTAGTGTCTGATGCTGCTACAGGAGGCTGTAGTCTAGATGTATAGCTGTAGTGTCTGATGCTACAGGAGGCTGTAGTCTAGCTGTAGTGTCTGATGCTGCTACAGGAGGCTGTAGTCTAGATGTAGTGTCTGCTGCTACAGGAGGCTGTAGTCTAGATGTAGTGTCTGATGCTGCTACAGGAGGCTGTAGTCTAGATGTAGTCTCTGATGCTGCTACAGGAGGCTGTAGTCTAGATGTAGTCTCTGATGCTGCTACAGGAGGCTGTAGTCTAGATGTAGTGTCTGATGCTGCTACAGGAGGCTGTAGTCTAGATGTAGTGTCTGTTTCTGCTACAGGAGGCTGTAGTCTAGATGTAGTGTCTGTTTCTGCTACAGGAGGCTGTAGTCTAGATGTAGTGTCTGTTTCTGCTACAGGAGGCTGTAGTCTAGATGTAGTGCCTGATGCTGCTACAGGAGGCTGTAGTCTAGCTGTAGTGCCTGATGCTGCTACAGGAGGCTGTAGTCTAGATGTAGTGTCTGATGCTGCTACAGGAGGCTGTAGTCTAGATGTATAGCTGTAGTGTCTGCTGCTACAGGAGGCTGTAGTCTATATGTAGTGTCTGATGCTGCTACAGGAGGCTGTAGTCTAGATGTAGTGTCTGATGCTGCTACAGGAGGCTGTAGTCTAGATGTAGTGTCTGATGCTGCTACAGGAGGCTGTAGTCTAGATGTAGTGTCTGCTGCTACAGGAGGCTGTAGTCTAGATGTAGTGTCTGATGCTGCTACAGGAGGCTATAGTCTAGCTGTAGTGTCTGATGCTGCTACAGGAGGCTGTAGTCTAGCTGTAGTGTCTGATGCAGCTACAGGAGGCTGTAGTCTAGATGTATAGCTGTAGTGTCTGCTGCTACAGGAGGCTGTAGTATAGCTGTAGTGTCTGATGCTGCTACAGGAGGCTGTAGTCTAGCTGTAGTGTCTGATGCTGCTACAGGAGGCTGTAGTCTAGCTGTAGTGTCTGATGCTGCTACAGGAGGCTGTAGTCTAGATGTAGTGTCTGCTGCTACAGGAGGCTGTAGTCTAGATGTAGTGTCTGATGCTGCTACAGGAGGCTGTAGTCTAGATGTAGTGTCTGATGCGGCTACAGGAGGCTGTAGTCTAGCTGTATGCTGAAGTGTCTGCTGCTACAGGAGGCTGTAGTCTAGATGTAGTGTCTGATGCTACAGGAGGCTGTAGTCTAGATGTAGTGTCTGATGCTGCTACAGGAGGCTGTAGTCTAGATGTAGTGTCTGATGCTGCTACAGGAGGAGGCTGATGTAGTCTGATGTTGCTACAGGAGGCTGTAGTCTGTAGTGTCTGCTGCTACAGGAGGCTGTAGTCTAGATGTAGTGTCTGATGCTGCTACAGGAGGCTGTAGTCTAGATGTAGTGTCTGATGCTGCTACAGGAGGCTGTAGTCTAGATGTAGTGTCTGATGCTGCTACAGGAGGCTGTAGTCTAGATGTAGTGTCTGATGCTGCTACAGGAGGCTGTAGTCTAGATGTAGTGTCTGATGTTGCTACAGGAGGCTGTAGTCTAGATGTAGTGTCTGCTGCTACAGGAGGCTGTAGTCTAGATGTAGTGTCTGATGCTGCTACAGGAGGCTGTAGTCTAGATGTAGTGTCTGATGCGGCTACAGGAGGCTGTAGTCTAGCTGTATAGCTGAAGTGTCTGTTTCTGCTACAGGAGGCTGTAGTCTAGATGTAGTGTCTGATGCTACAGGAGGCTGTAGTCTGATGTAGTGTCTGATGCTGCTACAGGAGGCTGTAGTCTAGATGTAGTGTCTGATGCTGCTACAGGAGGCTGTAGTCTAGATGTAGTGTCTGATGTTGCTACAGGAGGCTGTAGTCTAGATGTAGTGTCTGCTGCTACAGGAGGCTGTAGTCTAGATGTAGTGTCTGATGCTGCTACAGGAGGCTGTAGTCTAGATGTAGTGTCTGATGCGGCTACAGGAGGCTGTAGTCTAGCTGTATAGCTGAAGTGTCTGTTTCTGCTACAGGAGGCTGTAGTCTAGATGTATAGCTGAAGTGTCTGTTTCTGCTACAGGAGGCTGTAGTCTATATGTAGTGTCTGATGCTGCTAGGAGGCTGTAGTCTGATGTAGTGTCTGATGCTGCTACAGGAGGCTGTAGTCTAGCTGTAGTGTCTGATGCTGCTACAGGAGGCTGTAGTCTAGATGTATAGCTGTAGTGTCTGATGCTACAGGAGGCTGTAGTCTAGCTGTAGTGTCTGATGCTGTAGTGTCTGATGTAGTGTCTGCTGCTACAGGAGGCTGTAGTCTAGATGTAGTGTCTGATGCTGCTACAGGAGGCTGTAGTCTAGATGTAGTCTCTGATGCTGCTACAGGAGGCTGTAGTCTAGATGTAGTCTCTGATGCTGCTACAGGAGGCTGTAGTCTAGATGTAGTGTCTGATGCTGCTACAGGAGGCTGTAGTCTAGATGTAGTGTCTGTTTCTGCTGCTACAGGAGGCTGTAGTCTAGATGTAGTGTCTGTTTCTGCTACAGGAGGCTGTAGTCTAGATGTAGTGTCTGTTTCTGCTACAGGAGGCTGTAGTCTAGATGTAGTGCCTGATGCTGCTACAGGAGGCTGTAGTCTAGCTGTAGTGCCTGATGCTGCTAGGAGGCTGTAGTCTAGATGTAGTGTCTGATGCTGCTACAGGAGGCTGTAGTCTAGATGTATAGCTGTAGTGTCTGCTGCTACAGGAGGCTGTAGTCTATATGTAGTGTCTGATGCTGCTACAGGAGGCTGTAGTCTAGATGTAGTGTCTGATGCTGCTACAGGAGGCTGTAGTCTAGATGTAGTGTCTGATGCTGCTACAGGAGGCTGTAGTCTAGATGTAGTGTCTGCTGCTACAGGAGGCTGTAGTCTAGATGTAGTGTCTGATGCTGCTACAGGAGGCTATAGTCTAGCTGTAGTGTCTGATGCTGCTACAGGAGGCTGTAGTCTAGCTGTAGTGTCTGATGCAGCTACAGGAGGCTGTAGTCTAGATGTATAGCTGTAGTGTCTGCTGCTACAGGAGGCTGTAGTATAGCTGTAGTGTCTGATGCTGCTACAGGAGGCTGTAGTCTGATGTAGTGTCTGATGCTGCTACAGGAGGCTGTAGTCTAGCTGTAGTGTCTGATGCTGCTACAGGAGGCTGTAGTCTAGATGTAGTGTCTGCTGCTACAGGAGGCTGTAGTCTAGATGTAGTGTCTGATGCTGCTACAGGAGGCTGTAGTCTAGATGTAGTGTCTGATGCGGCTACAGGAGGCTGTAGTCTAGCTGTATAGTGAAGTGTCTGTTTCTGCTGGCTGTAGTCAGATGGAGTGTCTGATGCTACAGGAGGCTGTAGTCTAGATGTAGTGTCTGATGCTGCTACAGGAGGCTGTAGTCTAGATGTAGTGTCTGATGCTGCTACAGGAGGCTGTAGTCTAGATGTAGTGTCTGATGTTGCTACAGGAGGCTGTAGTCTAGATGTAGTGTCTGCTGCTACAGGAGGCTGTAGTCTAGCTGTAGTGTCTGATGCTGCTACAGGAGGCTGTAGTCTAGATGTAGTGCCTGATGCTGCTACAGGAGGCTGTAGTCTAGATGTATAGCTGTAGTGTCTGTTTCTGCTACAGGAGGCTGTAGTCTAGATGTAGTGTTTGATGCTGCTACAGGAGTCTGTAGTCTAGCTGTAGTGCCTGATGCTGCTACAGGAGGCTGTAGTCTAGATGTAGTGTCTGATGCTGCTATAGGAGGCTGTAGTCTAGATGTAGCGTCTGTTTCTGCTACAGGAGGCTGTAGTCTAGATGTAGTGTCTGTTTCTGCTACAGGAGGCTGTAGTCTAGATGTAGTGTCTGTTTCTGCTACAGGAGGCTGTAGTCTAGATGTAGTGCCTGATGCTGCTACAGGAGGCTGTAGTCTAGCTGTAGTGCCTGATGCTGCTACAGGAGGCTGTAGTCTAGATGTATAGCTGTAGTGTCTGCTGCTACAGGAGGCTATAGTCTAGATGTAGTGTCTGATGCTGCTACAGGAGGCTGTAGTCTAGATGTAGTGTCTGATGCTGCTACAGGAGGCTGTAGTCTAGATGTAGTGTCTGATGCTGCTACAGGAGGCTGTAGTCTAGATGTAGTGTCTGCTGCTACAGGAGGCTGTAGTCTAGATGTAGTGCCTGATGCTGCTACAGGAGGCTGTAGTCTAGATGTAGTGTCTGCTGCTACAGGAGGCTGTAGTCTAGATGTAGTGTCTGATGCTGCTACAGGAGGCTATAGTCTAGCTGTAGTGTCTGATGCTGCTACAGGAGGCTGTAGTCTAGATGTATAGCTGTAGTGTCTGATGCTACAGGAGGCTGTAGTCTAGCTGTAGTGTCTGATGCTGCTACAGGAGGCTGTAGTCTAGATGTAGTGTCTGCTGCTACAGGAGGCTGTAGTCTAGATGTAGTGTCTGATGCTGCTACAGGAGGCTGTAGTCTAGCTGTAGTGTCTGATGCTGCTACAGGAGGCTGTAGTCTAGCTGTAGTGTCTGATGCTGCTACAGGAGGCTGTAGTCTAGATGTATAGCTGTAGTGTCTGCTGCTACAGGAGGCTGTAGTATAGCTGTAGTGTCTGATGCTGCTACAGGAGGCTGTAGTCTAGCTGTAGTGTCTGATGCTGCTACAGGAGGCTGTAGTCTAGCTGTAGTGTCTGATGCTGCTACAGGAGGCTGTAGTCTAGTGTCTGATGCTGCTACAGGAGGCTGTAGTCTAGCTGTAGTGTCTGATGCTGCTACAGGAGGCTGTAGTCTAGCTGTAGTGTCTGATGCTGCTACAGGAGGCTGTAGTCTAGATGTAGTGTCTGATGCTGCTACAGGAGGCTGTAGTCTAGATGTATAGCTGTAGTGCCTGATGCTGCTACAGAGTGCTCAAAGCTGTCATCAAGGCAAAGGGTGGCTACTTTGAAGAATCTCAAATATAACATATATTTAGATTTGTTTAAGACATTCTGCTGGTTACTACATGACTCCATATGTGTTATTTCATAGTTTTGATGTCTTCACTATTATTCTACAATGTAGAAAACCCCTTGAATACGTAGGTGTTGTAAAACCTTTGACTGTTACTGGACATGATGGATGCTGGTGGCCAATCCTCAAAGGCTTTAGTTTTTGACAAACCCTTAGCCAACCCTTACCCAACCCTTACCCAACCCTTACCCAACCCTTACCAAACCCTTACCCAACCCTTACCTGACCCTTACTGGAGGGGGCTGGGTGGGTGCTGGTGGCCAATCCTCAAAGGCTTTAGTTTGTGACAAACCCTTACCCAACCCTTACCCAACCCTTACCCAACCCTTACCCAACCCTTACCCAACCCTTACCAAACCCTTACTGGAGGGGGCTGGGTGGGTGCTGGTGGCCAATCCTCAAAGGCTTTAGTTTGTGACAAACCCTTACCCAACCCTTACCCAACCCTTACCCAACCCTTACCAAACCCTTACCCAACCCTTACCAAACCCTTACCCAACCCTTACCCAACCCTTACCCAACCCTTACCTGACCCTTACTGGAGGGGGCTGGGTGGGTGCTGGTGGCCAATCCTCAAAGGCTTTAGTTTGTGACAAACCCTTACCCAACCCTTACCCAACCCTTACCAAACCCTTACCAAACCCTTACCAAACCCTTACCCCAAGGTAACCCACAGATTTTAATCAACCCTTCACCACAATTTTAATCAGGGGGTCACCACAGATTTTAATCAGGGGGTCACCACAGATTTTAATCAGGGGGTCACCACAGATTTTAATCAAACCACTTTTAATCAGGGGGTCACCGCAGATTTTAATCAGGGGTAACCCTTTGAATCCCAACCCAGATTTTAATCAAGGGGTCACCACAGATTTTAATCAGGGGTCACCACAGATTTTAATGAGGGGGTCACCACAGATTTTTGTTCGGGGCCAAAATGGAATTTGCCAACCAAAATGAAATCCAAAATAACCATTAGGCTCTGGTAAAAAGTAGGCCCTATATAGGGAATTTGTACACAATATTCTCCCAGAGCCTTTGTGATCAAAGTCAGTCCTTAACTCCTGAGTTAACCCTCAGGGGACCAGGTAATGAGACTAACTCCTGAGTTACAGTGTGGAACCCAGTCAGGTAATGAGACTAACTCCTGAGTTACAGTGTGGATCAACCCTCAGTCAGGTAATGAGACCTCTGAGTAACAGTGTGGATCAACAGAGTCAGTCAGGTAATGAGACTAACTCCTGAGTTACAGTGTTAACAGAGTCAGTCAGCTAAACCCTCCTGAGTTGTGACTGTGGATCTTCAGTCAGGTAATGAGACTAACTCCTGAGTTACAGTGTGGATCAACAGAGTCAGTCAGGTAATGAGACTAACTCCTGAACCCTGTGGATCAAACCCAGGTTATGAGACTAACCCTGAGTTACAGTGTGGATCAGGGGACAAGTCAGTCAGGTAATGAGACTAACTCCTGAGTTACAGTGTGGATCAGGGGACAGAGTACACCAGTCAGGTAATGAGACTAACTCCTGAGTTTAATCAGGAACAAGTCACAGCTAATGAGACTAACTCCTGAGTTTTAAGTGTGGATCAGGGATAGAGTCAGTCAAAATGAGACTAACTCCTGAGTTACAGTGTGGATCAGGGGACAGAGTCAGTCAGCTAATGAGACTAACTCCTGAGTTACAGTATGGACCAGGGGACAGAGTCAGTCAGGTAATGAGACTTTAATGTGGATCAGGAGACAGAGTCAGTCAGGTAATGAGATTCCTGAGTTACAGTGTGGACCAGGGGACAGAGTCAGTCAATCTAACTCCTGAGGTGTGGATCACAGAGTCAGATTTTAACTCCTGAGTTACAGGGGATCAGGGGACAGAGTCAGTCAGATTTTAATCAGGGGCTAATGAGACTCTCCTGAGTTACAGTTTTAATCAGGGGACAGAGTTTTAATCAACTCCTGGTTACAGTGGGATCACCACAGATTTAACTCATGAGTTACAGTGTGGATCAGGGGACCAGTCAGGTATTTCCTGAATCAGGGGTCACTAATGAGACTTTTAATGTGGATCAGGGGACAGAGTCAGTCAGGAGACTAACTCCTGAGTTAATGTGGATCAGGGGACACCACAGAGACTTTGAGTTATCAGAGTCAGTCAGCTAATGAGATAACTCCTGAATGTGGATCAGGGGACAGAGTCAGTCAGGTAATGAGACTAACTCCTGAGTTTGTGGATCAGGGACAGAGTCATCAGGTAATGAGACTAACTCCTGATAACAGTTAATCAGGGACAGAGTCAGTCAGGTAATGAGACTAACTCCTGAGTAACAGTGTGGATCATACAGAGTCAGTCAGGTAATGAGACTAACTCCTGAGTAACAGTGTGGATCAGGGGACAGAGTCAGTCAGGTAATGAGACTAACTCCTGAGTAACAGTGTGGATCAGGGGACAGAGTCAGTCAGGTAATGAGACTAACTCCTGAGTTACAGTGTGGACCAGGGGACAGAGTCAGTCAGGTAATGAGACTAACTCTGAGTAACAGTGTGGATCAGGGGACAGAGTCAGTCAGGTAATGAGACTAACTCCTGAGTTACAGTGTGGACAGTGTCAGGAATGAGACTAACTCCTGGGTGTGGATCAGGGGACAGAGTCAGTCAGGTAATGAGACTAACTCCTGAGTTACAGTGTGGATCAGGGGACAGAGTCAGTCAGCTAATGAGACTAACTCCTGAGTTACAGTGTGGATCAGGGGGACAGAGTCAGTCAGGTAATGAGACTAACTCCTGAGTTACAGTGTGGATCAGGGGACAGAGTCAGTCAGGTAATGAGACTAACTCCTGAGTTACAGTGTGGATCAGGGGACAGAGTCAGTCAGGTAATGAGACTAACTCCTGAGTAACAGTGTGGATCAGGGGACAGAGTCAGTCAGGTAATGAGACTAACTCCTGAGTAACAGTGTGGATCAGGGGACAGAGTCAGTCAGGTAATGAGACTAACTCCTGAGTAACAGTGTGGACCAGGGGACAGAGTCAGTCAGGTAATGAGACTAACTCCTGAGTTACAGTGTGGATCAGGGGACAGAGTCAGTCAGGTAATGAGACTAACTCCTGAGTAACAGTGTGGATCAG
This sequence comes from Oncorhynchus nerka, assembly GCF_034236695.1. Classification (NCBI taxonomy): domain Eukaryota; kingdom Metazoa; phylum Chordata; class Actinopteri; order Salmoniformes; family Salmonidae; genus Oncorhynchus; species Oncorhynchus nerka. Next base: position 317,395 of record NW_027040454.1, read on the forward strand.
GGGACAGAGTCAGTCAGGTAATGAGACTAACTCCTGAGTTACAGTGTGGATCAGGGGACAGAGTCAGTCAGGTAATGAGACTAACTCCTGAGTTACAGTGTGGATCAGGGGACAGTCAGTCAGGTAATGAGGCTAAGTATGCTGTGGTATGTTCCGTTTCTATGACGACAGGTTGAATGGTAGATTGATTTATATGGTAATTCAACCACCCTTAATATTCAGTACATCTTGGTGAATGAATCTTCCCTAATTGACCTGTGCTCCTCCCTCTTCCTGAACTCACATCTCTACTCTAGGGAGCAGGGTTTCTCTATGTGTCTCTCTCTCTCTCTCTGTCTCTCTGTCTCTCTGTCTCTCTCTCTCTCTCTCTCTCTCTCTCTCTCCCTCTGCCTGTCTCTCTGTCTCTCTGTCACTCACTCACTCACTCACTCACTCACTCACTCACCACTCACTCACTCACTCACTCACTCACTCACTCACTCACTCACTCACTCACTCACTCACTCACTCACTCACTCACTCACTCACTCACTCACTCACAGTATAGACAGTGTACTGAACCAAGAGTCTTTTAAAAGGGTGGGGGTCTCAAACGGCAACCTATATAGCCCCCATAGAGCTCTGGTTAAAAGTAGTGGTCTTTATAGGGAGCAGGGTTCCACGTGGGACCTGGGAGCGCTCTGTGCCGGGGCCAAATGAGAGTTCTTCGGAGTGTGAAATGGTCTGGTGACATAATCCTCTCTGAGCCTGAGGTGAACGGAGAGATTCTGTCTCGTCCAATACACGGTGATCCTGCCTTTCAGCTTGTGACCAGGGTTAAGGCTCTCTGACGTGTTGACAGAGTGTAGTAGTTGGACTCTCAGTCTAAATATGATATATCATAGTTAACATCTTATGCGTGTTCCTCCTACGAAGGGTTGGAGATTCTAACGAGCTCGTAGGAGACGTTGTTTTCGCGATAGATGTGTCTATACTGTAAAACTGCACCTCGTTCTTGTTCTATCTGTTCTGTGAATGAAATAACCCTCCTCCCACACAGAGAGTTATGATATTACCTGGTTTAATAATCATTCTGGATGGGTCTAATTCAGAGGCCTGCTTCCTTTATCACAGTTAAACACTTTCTATCATTTGGTGTCATGAATTAATAAGGGACTTCTGAGCATCAATATTCACAACCCCCCCCCCCCCCCCCCCTCTCTCTCTCTTTATGGGAAACCAGCTCTCTCTCTCTCGCTCTTTCTCTCTCTCTCTCTCTTTTCATGGTAAAACAGCTCTCTCTCTCTCTCGCTCTTTCTCTCTCTCTCTCTCTTTTCATGGTAAAACAGCTCTCTCTCTCTCGCTCTTTCTCTCTCTCTCTCTCTTTTCATGGTAAAACAGCTCTCTCTCTCTCGCTCTTTCTCTCTCTCTCTCTCTTTTCATGGTAAAACAGCTCTCTCTCTCTCTCTCTCTCTCTCTCTCTCTCTCTCTTCTTCTCTCTCTCTCTCTTTTCATGGTAAAACAGCTCTCTCTCTCTCTTTTAATTAACCTGAGGTTATGTTGACGTGAGGTTAGGATGACGTGAGGTTAGGGTTAACGTGAGGTTAGGGTTAACGTGAGGTTTAATGGGAGAGTATTGGTAGGGGATGTTCTGGTTTAATAGGAGAGTATTGGTAGGGGATGTTCTGGTTTAATAGGAGGGTATTGGTAGGGGATGTTCTGGTTTAATGGGAGAGTATTGGTAGGGGATGTTCTGAGGTTTAATGGGAGAGTATTGGTAGGGGATGTTATGAGGTTTAATGGGAGAGTATGGGTAGGGGATGTTCTGAGGTTTAATGGGAGAGTATTGGTAGGGGATGTTCTGGTTTAATGGGAGAGTATTGGTAGGGGATGTTATGATGTTTAATGGGAGAGTATTGGTAGGGGATGTTATGAGGTTTAATGGGAGAGTATGGGTAGGGGATGTTCTGAGGTTTAATGGGAGAGTATTGGTAGGGGATGTTCTGGTTTAATGGGAGAGTATTGGTAGGGGATGTTATGATGTTTAATGGGAGAGTATTGGTAGGGGATGTTCTGGTTTAATAGGAGAGTATTGGTAGGGGATGTTCTGGTTTAATAGGAGAGTATTGGTAGGGGATGTTCTGAGGTTTAATGGGAGAGTATTGGTAGGGGATGTTCTGAGGTTTAATGGGAGAGTATGGGTAGGGGATGTTCTGAGGTTTAATGGGAGAGTATTGGTAGGGGATGTTCTGGTTTAATGGGAGAGTATTGGTAGGGGATGTTCTGGTTTAATGGGAGAGTATTGGTAGGGGATGTTCTGAGGTTTAATGGGAGAGTATTGGTAGGGGATGTTCTGGTTTAATGGGAGAGTATTGGTAGGGGATGTTCTGGTTTAATAGGAGAGTATTGGTAGGGGATGTTCTGAGGTTTAATAGGAGAGTATTGGTAGGGGATGTTATGAGGTTTAATAGGAGAGTATTGGTAGGGGATGTTCTGAGGTTTAATGGGAGAGTATTGGTAGGGGATGTTCTGAGGTTTAATGGGAGAGTATTGTTAGGGGATGTTCTGGTTTAATGGGAGAGTATTGGTAGGGGATGTTCTGAGGTTTAATAGGAGAGTATTGGTAGGGGATGTTCTGGTTTAATGGGAGAGTATTGGTAGGGGATGTTCTGGTTTAATGGGAGAGTATTGGTAGGGGATGTTATGAGGTTTAATGGGAGAGTATTGGTAGGGGATGTTATGAGGTTTAATGGGAGAGTATTGGTAGGGGATGTTCTGGTTTAATAGGAGAGTATTGGTAGGGGATGTTATGGTTTAATGGGAGAGTATTGGTAGGGGATGTTCTGAGGTTTAATGGGAGAGTATTGGTAGGGGATGTTATGAGGTTTAATGGGAGAGTATTGGTAGGGGATGTTATGAGGTTTAATGGGAGAGTATTGGTAGGGGATGTTATGAGGTTTAATGGGAGAGTATTGGTAGGGGATGTTCTGGTTTAATAGGAGAGTATTGGTAGGAGATGTTATGAGGTTTAATAGGAGAGTATTGGTAGGGGATGTTCTGGTTTAATGGGAGAGTATTGGTAGGGGATGTTATGAGGTTTAATGGGAGAGTATTGGTAGGGGATGTTATGAGGTTTAATAGGAGAGTATTGGTAGGGGATGTTCTGGTTTAATGGGAGAGTATTGGTAGGGGATGTTATGAGGTTTAATAGGAGAGTATTGGTAGGGGATGTTCTGGTTTAATGGGAGAGTATTGGTAGGGGATGTTCTGGTTTAATGGGAGAGTATTGGTAGGGGATGTTCTGGTTTAATGGGAGAGTATTGGTAGGGGATGTTCTGGTTTAATGGGAGAGTATTGGTAGGGGATGTTATGAGGTTTAATAGGAGAGTATTGGTAGGGGATGTTCTGGTTTAATGGGAGAGTATTGGTAGGGGATGTTCTGGTTTAATGGGAGAGTATTGGTAGGGGATGTTCTGGTTTAATGGGAGAGTATTGGTAGAGGATGTTATGAGGTTTAATGGGGGAGTATTGGTAGGGGATGTTCTGGTTTAATGGGAGAGTATTGGTAGGGGATGTTCTGGTTTAATGGGAGAGTATTGGTAGGGGATGTTCTGGTTTAATGGGAGAGTATTGGTAGGGGATGTTATGATGTTTAATGGGAGAGTATTGGTAGGGGATGTTCTGGTTTAATGGGAGAGTATTGGTAGGGGATGTTATGAGGTTTAATAGGAGAGCATTGGTAGGGGATGTTCTGGTTTAATGGGAGAGTATTGGTAGGGGATGTTCTGGGGTTTAATAGGAGAGTATTGGTAGGGGATGTTCCGAGGTTTAATGGGAGAGTATTGGTAGGGGATGTTCTGGTTTAATGGGAGAGTATTGGTAGGGGATGTTATGGTTTAATAGGAGAGTATTGGTAGGGGATGTTCTGGTTTAATGGGAGAGTATTGGTAGGGGATGTTATGAGGTTTAATGGGAGAGTATTGGTAGGGGATGTTCTGGTTTAATGGGAGAGTATTGGTAGGGGATGTTCTGGTTTAATGGGAGAGTATTGGTAGGGGATGTTCTGGTTTAATCGGAGAGTATTGGTAGGGGATGTTCTGGTTTAATAGGAGAGTATTGGTAGGGGATGTTCTGGTTTAATGGGAGAGTATTGGTAGGGGATGTTATGAGGTTTAATAGGAGAGTATTGGTAGGGGATGTTATGAGGTTTAATGGGAGAGTATTGGTAGGGGATGTTCTGAGGTTTAATGGGATAGTATTGGTAGGGGATGTTCTGGTTTAATGGGAGAGTATTGGTAGGGGATGTTATGAGGTTTAATGGGAGAGTATTGGTAGGGGATGTTCTGGTTTAATAGGAGAGTATTGGTAGGGGATGTTCTGGTTTAATGGGAGAGTATTGGTAGGGGATGTTCTGGTTTAATGGGAGAGTATTGGTAGGGGATGTTCTGGTTTAATGGGAGAGTATTGGTAGGGGATGTTCTGGTTTAATGGGAGAGTATTGGTAGGGGATGTTATGAGGTTTAATGGGAGAGTATTGGTAGGGGATGTTATGAGGTTTAATGGGAGAGTATTGGTAGGGGATGTTCTGAGGTTTAATGGGAGAGTATTGGTAGGGGATGTTCTGGTTTAATGGGAGAGTTTGGTAGGGGATGTTCTGGTTTAATGGGAGTATTGGTAGGGGATGTTATGAGGTTTAATGGGAGAGTATTGGTAGGGGATGTTCTGGTTTAATGGGAGAGTATTGGTAGGGGATGTTATGAGGTTTAATGGGAGAGTATTGGTAGGGGATGTTCTGGTTTAATGGGAGAGTATTGGTAGGGGATGTTCTGGTTTAATGGGAGAGTATTGGTAGGGGATGTTCTGGTTTAATGGGAGAGTATTGGTAGGGGATGTTCTGGTTTAATAGGAGAGTATTGGTAGGGGATGTTCTGGTTTAATGGGAGAGTATTGGTAGGGGATGTTATGAGGTTTAATAGGAGAGTATTGGTAGGGGATGTTATGAGGTTTAATGGGAGAGTATTGGTAGGGGATGTTCTGAGGTTTAATGGGATAGTATTGGTAGGGGATGTTCTGGTTTAATGGGAGAGTATTGGTAGGGGATGTTCTGAGGTTTAATGGGAGAGTATTGGTAGGGGATGTTCTGGTTTAATAGGAGAGTATTGGTAGGGGATGTTCTGAGGTTTAATGGGAGAGTATTGGTAGGGGATGTTCTGGTTTAATGGGAGAGTATTGGTAGGGGATGTTATGAGGTTTAATGGGAGAGTATTGGTAGGGGATGTTCTGAGGTTTAATGGGAGAGTATTGGTAGGGGATGTTATGAGGTTTAATGGGAGAGTATTGGTAGGGGATGTTCTGAGGTTTAATGGGAGAGTATTGTTAGGGGATGTTCTGGTTTAATGGGAGAGTATTGGTAGGGGATGTTCTGAGGTTTAATGGGAGAGTATTGGTAGGGGATGTTCTGGTTTAATGGGAGAGTATTGGTAGGGGATGTTCTGAGGTTTAATGGGAGAGTATTGGTAGGGGATGTTCTGAGGTTTAATGGGAGAGTATTGGTAGGGGATGTTATGAGGTTTAATGGGAGAGTATTGGTAGGGGATGTTATGAGGTTTAATGGGAGAGTATTGGTTTAATGGGAGAGTATTGGTAGGGGATGTTCTGGTTTAATGGGAGAGTATTGGTAGAGGATGTTATGAGGTTTAATGGGGGAGTATTGGTAGGGGATGTTCTGGTTTAATGGGAGAGTATTGGTAGGGGATGTTCTGGTTTAATGGGAGAGTATTGGTAGGGGATGTTCTGAGGTTTAATGGGATAGTATTGGTAGGGGATGTTCTGGTTTAATGGGAGAGTATTGGTAGGGGATGTTCTGAGGTTTAATGGGAGAGTATTGGTAGGGGATGTTATGAGGTTTAATGGGAGAGTATTGGTAGGGGATGTTCTGGTTTAATAGGAGAGTATTGGTAGGGGATGTTATGAGGTTTAATGGGAGAGTATTGGTAGGGGATGTTCTGGTTTAATGGGAGAGTATTGGTAGGGGATGTTCTGGTTTAATGGGAGAGTATTGGTAGGGGATGTTCTGGTTTAATGGGAGAGTATTGGTAGGGGATGTTCTGGTTTAATGGGAGAGTATTGGTAGGGGATGTTATGAGGTTTAATGGGAGAGTATTGGTAGGGGATGTTATGAGGTTTAATGGGAGAGTATTGGTAGGGGATGTTCTGAGGTTTAATGGGAGAGTATTGGTAGGGGATGTTCTGGTTTAATGGGAGAGTATTGGTAGGGGATGTTCTGAGGTTTAATGGGAGAGTATTGGTAGGGGATGTTCTGGTTTAATAGGAGAGTATTGGTAGGGGATGTTCTGAGGTTTAATGGGATAGTATTGGTTGTTCTGGTTTAATGGGAGAGTATTGGTAGGGGATGTTATGAGGTTTAATGGGAGAGTATTGGTAGGGGATGTTCTGAGGTTTAATGGGAGAGTATTGGTAGGGGATGTTATGAGGTTTAATGGGAGAGTATTGGTAGGGGATGTTCTGAGGTTTAATGGGAGAGTATTGTTAGGGGATGTTCTGGTTTAATGGGAGAGTATTGGTAGGGGATGTTCTGAGGTTTAATGGGAGAGTATTGGTAGGGGATGTTCTGGTTTAATGGGAGAGTATTGGTAGGGGATGTTATGAGGTTTAATAGGAGAGTATTGGTAGGGGATGTTATGAGGTTTAATGGGAGAGTATTGGTAGGGGATGTTATGAGGTTTAATGGGAGAGTATTGGTAGGGGATGTTATGAGGTTTAATGGGAGAGTATTGGTAGGGGATGTTGTGGTTTAATGGGAGAGTATTGGTAGGGGATGTTCTGGTTTAATGGGAGAGTATTGGTAGAGGATGTTATGAGGTTTAATGGGGGAGTATTGGTAGGGGATGTTCTGGTTTAATGGGAGAGTATTGGTAGGGGATGTTCTGGTTTAATGGGAGAGTATTGGTAGGGGATGTTATGAGGTTTAATGGGAGAGTATTGGTAGGGGATGTTCTGAGGTTTAATGGGAGAGTATTGGTAGGGGATGTTCTGGTTTAATGGGAGAGTATTGGTAGGGGATGTTCTGAGGTTTAATGGGAGAGTATTGGTAGGGGATGTTCTGGTTTAATAGGAGAGTATTGGTAGGGGATGTTCTGGTTTAATGGGAGAGTATTGGTAGGGGATGTTCTGGTTTAATGGGAGAGTATTGGTAGGGGATGTTCTGGTTTAATGGGAGAGTATTGGTAGGGGATGTTATGAGGTTTAATGGGAGAGTATTGGTAGGGGATGTTCTGGTTTAATGGGAGAGTATTGGTAGGGGATGTTCTGGTTTAATGGGAGAGTATTGGTAGGGGATGTTCTGGTTTAATGGGAGAGTATTGGTAGGGGATGTTCTGGTTTAATAGGAGAGTATTGGTAGGGGATGTTCTGGTTTAATGGGAGAGTATTGGTAGGGGATGTTCTGGTTTTAATGGGAGAGTATTGGTAGGGGATGTTCTGGTTTAATGGGAGAGTATTGGTAGGGGATGTTCTGAGTTTAATGGGAGAGTATTGGTAGGGGATGTTATGGGTTTAATAGAGAGTATTGGTAGGGGATGTTATGGTTTAATGGGAGAGTATTGGTAGGGGATGTTCTGGTTTAATGGGATAGTATTGGTAGGGGATGTTCTGGTTTAATGGGAGAGTATTGGTAGGGGATGTTCTGAGGTTTAATGGGAGAGTATTGGTAGGGGATGTTATGAGGTTTAATGGGAGAGTATTGGTAGGGGATGTTCTGGTTTAATAGGAGAGTATTGGTAGGGATGTTATGAGGTTTAATGGGAGAGTATTGGTAGGGGATGTTCTGGTTTAATGGGAGAGTATTGGTAGGGGATGTTCTGGTTTAATGGGAGAGTATTGGTAGGGGATGTTCTGGTTTAATGGGAGAGTATTGGTAGGGGATGTTCTGGTTTAATAGGAGAGTATTGGTAGGGGATGTTCTGGTTTAATGGGAGAGTATTGGTAGGGGATGTTATGAGGTTTAATAGGAGAGTATTGGTAGGGGATGTTATGAGGTTTAATGGGAGAGTATTGGTAGGGGATGTTCTGAGGTTTAATGGGATAGTATTGGTAGGGGATGTTCTGGTTTAATGGGAGAGTATTGGTAGGGGATGTTCTGAGGTTTAATGGGAGAGTTTGGTAGGGGATGTTCTGGTTTAATGGGAGAGTATTGGTAGGGGATGTTCTGAGGTTTAATGGGAGAGTATTGGTAGGGGATGTTCTGGTTTAATGGGAGAGTATTGGTAGGGGATGTTATGAGGTTTAATGGGAGAGTATTGGTAGGGGATGTTCTGAGTTTAATGGGAGAGTATTGGTAGGGGATGTTATGAGGTTTAATGGGAGAGTATTGGTAGGGGATGTTCTGAGGTTTAATGGGAGAGTTTAGGGGATGTTCTGGTTTAATGGGAGAGTATTGGTAGGGGATGTTCTGGTTTAATGGGAGAGTATTGGTAGGGGATGTTCTGGTTTAATAGGAGAGTATTGGTAGGGGATGTTCTGAGGTTTAATGGGAGAGTATTGGTAGGGGATGTTATGAGGTTTAATGGGAGAGTATTGGTAGGGGATGTTATGAGGTTTAATGGGAGAGTATTGGTAGGGGATGTTATGAGGTTTAATGGGAGAGTATTGGTAGGGGATGTTCTGGTTTAATGGGAGAGTATTGGTAGGGGATGTTCTGGTTTAATGGGAGAGTATTGGTAGGGATGTTATGAGGTTTAATGGGAGAGTATTGGTAGGGGATGTTCTGGTTTAATGGGAGAGTATTGGTAGGGGATGTTCTGGTTTAATGGGAGAGTATTGGTAGGGGATGTTATGAGGTTTAATGGGAGAGTATTGGTAGGGGATGTTCTGAGGTTTAATGGGAGAGTATTGGTAGGGGATGTTCTGGTTTAATGGGAGAGTATTGGTAGGGGATGTTCTGAGGTTTAATGGGAGAGTATTGGTAGGGGATGTTCTGGTTTAATGGGAGAGTATTGGTAGGGGATGTTCTGGTTTAATGGGAGAGTATTGGTAGGGGATGTTCTGGTTTAATGGGAGAGTATTGGTAGGGGATGTTCTGGTTTAATGGGAGAGTATTGGTAGGGGATGTTCTGAGGTTTAATGGGAGAGTATTGGTAGGGGATGTTCTGGTTTAATGGGAGAGTATTGGTAGGGGATGTTCTGAGTTTAATGGGAGAGTATTGGTAGGGGATGTTATGAGGTTTAATGGGAGAGTATTGGTAGGGGATGTTATGAGGTTTAATGGGAGAGTATTGGTAGGGGATGTTATGAGGTTTAATGGGAGAGTATTGGTAGGGGATGTTCTGGTTTAATGGGAGAGTATTGGTAGGGGATGTTCTGGTTTAATGGGAGAGTATTGGTAGGGATGTTATGAGGTTTAATGGGAGAGTATTGGTAGGGGATGTTCTGGTTTAATGGGAGAGTATTGGTAGGGATGTTCTGGTTTAATGGGAGAGTATTGGTAGGGGATGTTATGAGTTTAATGGGAGAGTATTGGTAGGGGATGTTCTGAGGTTTAATGGGAGAGTATTGGTAGGGGATGTTCTGGTTTAATGGGAGAGTATTGGTAGGGGATGTTCTGGTTTAATGGGAGAGTTTAGGGGATGTTCTGGTTTAATAGGAGAGTATTGGTAGGGGATGTTCTGGTTTAATGGGAGAGTATTGGTAGGGGATGTTCTGGTTTAATGGGAGATTGGTAGGGGATTTCTGGTTTAATGGGAGAGTATTGGTAGGGGATGTTATGAGGTTTAATGGGAGAGTATTGGTAGGGGATGTTCTGGTTTAATGGGAGAGTATTGGTAGGGGATGTTCTGGTTTAATGGGAGAGTATTGGTAGGGGATGTTCTGGGTTTAATGGGAGAGTATTGGTAGGGGATGTTCTGGTTTAATGGGAGAGTATTGGTAGGGGATGTTCTGGTTTAATGGGAGAGTATTGGTAGGGGATGTTATGAGGTTTAATGGGAGAGTATTGGTAGGGGATGTTCTGGTTTAATGGGAGAGTATTGGTAGGGGATGTTCTGGTTTAATGGGAGAGTATTGGTAGGGGATGTTCTGGTTTAATGGGAGAGTATTGGTGGGGATGTTGTTCTGAGTTTAATGGGAGAGTATTGGTAGGGGATGTTATGAGGTTTAATGTAGGGGATGTTATGAGGTTTAATGGGAGAGTATTGGTAGGGGATGTTATGGTTTAATAGGAGAGTATTGGTAGGGATGTTCTGAGGTTTAATGGGAGAGTATTGGTAGGGGATGTTATGAGGTTTAATGGGAGAGTATTGGTAGGGGATATTGGTTTAATGGGAGAGTATTGGGGATGTTCTGGTTTAATGGGAGAGTATTGGTAGGGGATGTTCTGGTTTAATGGGAGAGTATTGGTAGGGGATGTTCTGGTTTAATGGGAGAGTATTGGTAGGGGATGTTCTGGTTTAATGGGAGAGTATTGGTAGGGGATGTTCTGGTTTAATGGGAGAGTATTGGTAGGGGATGTTATGAGGTTTAATGGGAGAGTATTGGTAGGGGATGTTATGAGGTTTAATGGGAGAGTATTGGTAGGGGATGTTCTGAGTTTAATGGGAGAGTATTGGTAGGGGATGTTCTGGTTTAATGGGAGTATTGGTAGGGGATGTTATGAGGTTTAATGGGAGAGTATTGGTAGGGGATGTTCTGGTTTAATGGGAGAGTATTGGTAGGGGATGTTCTGGTTTAATGGGAGAGTATTGGTAGGGGATGTTCTGGTTTAATGGGAGAGTATTGGTAGGGGATGTTCTGGTTTAATGGGAGAGTATTGGTAGGGGATGTTCTGGTTTAATGGGAGAGTATTGGTAGGGGATGTTATGGGGGAGAGTATTGGTAGGGGATGTTCTGGTTTAATGGGAGAGTATTGGTAGGGGATGTTCTGGTTTAATGGAGAGTATTGGTAGGGGATGTTCTGGTTTAATGGGAGAGTATTGGTAGGGGATGTTCTGGTTTAATGGGAGAGTATTGGTAGGGGATGTTCTGAGGTTTAATGGGAGAGTATTGGTAGGGGATGTTATGAGGTTTAATAGGAGAGTATTGGTAGGGGATGTTATGAGGTTTAATGGGAGAGTATTGGTAGGGGATGTTCTGGTTTAATGGGAGAGTATTGGTAGGGGATGTTCTGAGGTTTAATAGGAGAGTATTGGTAGGGGATGTTATGAGGTTTAATAGGAGAGCATTGGTAGGGGATGTTCTGAGGTTTAATGGGAGAGTTTAGGGGATGTTATGGTTTAATAGGAGAGTATTGGTAGGGGATGGGAATGGGAGAGTATTGGTAGGGGATGTTCTGAGTTTAATGGGAGAGTATTGGTAGGGGATGTTCTGGTTTAATGGAGAGTATTGGTAGGGGATGTTCTGGTTTAATGGGAGAGTATTGGTAGGGGATGTTCTGCGGTTTAATGGGAGAGTATTGGTAGGGGATGTTCTGGTTTAATGGGAGAGTATTGGTAGGGGATGTTCTGGTTTAATGGGAGAGTATTGGTAGGGGATGTTCTGGTTTAATGGGAGAGTATTGGTAGGGGATGTTCTGGTTTAATGGGAGAGTATTGGTAGGGGATGTTCTGGTTTAATGGGAGAGTATTGGTAGGGGATGTTCTGGTTTAATGGGAGAGTATTGGTAGGGGATGTTATGAGGTTTAATGGGAGAGTATTGGTAGGGGATGTTCTGGTTTAATGGGAGAGTATTGGTAGGGGATGTTATGAGGTTTAATGGGAGAGTATTGGTAGGGGATGTTCTGGTTTAATGGGAGTTTTCTGGTTTAATGGGAGAGTATTGGTAGGGGATGTTCTGGTTTAATGGGAGAGTATTGGTAGGGGATGTTCTGAGGTTTAATGGGAGAGTATTGGTAGGGGATGTTCTGGTTTAATGGGAGAGTATTGGTAGGGGATGTTCTGAGGTTTAATGGGAGAGTATTGGTAGGGGATGTTCTGGTTTAATAGGAGAGTATTGTATGGTTTAATGGGAGAGTATTGGTAGGGGATGTTCTGAGGTTTAATGGGAGAGTATTGGTAGGGGATGTTCTGGTTTAATAGGAGAGTATTGGTAGGGGATGTTCTGGGTTTAATGGGAGAGTATTGGTAGGGGATGTTCTGGTTTAATGGGAGAGTATTGGTAGGGGATGTTATGAGGTTTAATGGGAGAGTATTGGTAGGGATGTTCTGGTTTAATGGTATTGGTAGGGGATGTTCTGAGGTTTAATGGGAGAGTATTGGTAGGGGATGTTCTGGTTTAATGGGAGAGTATTGGTAGGGGATGTTCTGGTTTAATGGGAGAGTATTGGTAGGGGATGTTCTGGTTTAATGGGAGAGTATTGGTAGGGGATGTTATGGTTTAATGGGAGAGTATTGGTAGGGGATGTTCTGAGGTTTAATGGGAGAGTATTGGTAGGGGATGTTCTGGTTTAATGGGAGAGTATTGGTAGGGGATGTTCTGAGGTTTAATGGGAGAGTATTGGTAGGGGATGTTATGGTTTTAATGGGAGAGTATTGGTAGGGGATGTTTGAGTTTAATGGGAGAGTATTGGTAGGGGATGTTCTGAGGTTTAATGGGAGAGTATTGGTAGGGGATGTTCTGGTTTAATAGGAGAGTATTGGTAGGGGATGTTCTGAGGTTTAATGGGAGAGTATTGTTCTGGTTTAATAGGAGAGTATTGGGGGGATGTTCTGGTTTAATGGGAGAGTATTGGTAGGGGATGTTCTGAGGTTTAATGGGAGAGTATTGGTAGGGGATGTTCTGGGTTTAATGGGAGAGTATTGGTAGGGGATGTTCTGAGTTTAATGGGAGAGTATTGGTAGGGGATGTTCTGGTTTAATGGGAGAGTATTGGTAGGGGATGTTATGGGTTTAATGGGAGAGTATTGGTAGGGGATGTTCTGGTTTAATGGGAGAGTATTGGTAGGGGATGTTCTGAGGTTTAATAGGAGAGTATTGGTAGGGGATGTTCTGGTTTAATGGGAGAGTATTGGTAGGGGATGTTCTGAGTTTAATGGAGAGTATTGGTAGGGGATGTTCTGGTTTAATGGGAGAGTATTGGTAGGGGATGTTATGAGGTTTAATGGGAGAGTATTGGTAGGGGATGTTCTGGTTTAATAGGAGAGTATTATTAGGGGATGTTATGGTTTAATGGGAGAGTATTGGTAGGGGATGTTCTGAGTTTAATGGGAGAGTATTGGTAGGGGATGTTATGAGGTTTAATGGGAGAGTATTGGTAGGGGATGTTATGAGGTTTAATGGGAGAGTATTGGTAGGGGATGTTCTGAGTTTAATGGGAGAGTATTGTAGGGGATGTTCTGGTTTAATGGTAGGGGATGTTCTGAGGTTTAATGGGAGAGTATTGGTAGGGTATGTTCTGGTTTAATGGGATGTTTCTGGTTTAATGGGAGAGTATTGGTAGGGATGTTTAGGTTTAATGGGAGAGTATTGGTAGGGGATGTTCTGGTTTAATGGAGAGTATTGGTAGGGGATGTTCTGAGGTTTAATGGGTAGGGGATGTTCTGGTTTAATTGGTAGGGGATGTTATGAGGTTTAATGGGAGAGTATTGGTAGGGGATGTTCTGGTTTAATGGGAGAGTATTGGTAGGGGATGTTCTGAGTTTAATGGGAGTATTGGTAGGGGATGTTCTGGTTTAATGGGGATGTTCTGGTTTAATGTAGGGGATGTTCTGGTTTATTAATGGGAGAGTATTGGTAGGGGATGTTCTGAGTTTAATGGGAGAGTATTGGTAGGGGATGTTATGAGGTTTAATGGGAGAGTATTGGTAGGGGATGTTCTGAGTTTAATGGGAGAGTATTGGTAGGGGATGTTCTGAGTTTAATGGGAGAGTATTGGTAGGGGATGTTCTGGTTTAATGGGAGAGTATTGGTAGGGGATGTTCTGAGTTTAATGGGAGAGTATTGGTAGGGGATGTTCTGGTTTAATAGGAGAGTATTGGTAGGGGATGTTCTGAGGTTTAATGGGAGAGTATTGGTAGGGGATGTTATGAGGTTTAATGGGAGAGTATTGGTAGGGGATGTTCTGGTTTAATGGGAGAGTATTGGTAGGGGATGTTATGAGGTTTAATAGGGAGAGTATTGGTAGGGGATGTTCTGGTTTAATGGGAGAGTTTAATGGGAGAGGGTAGGGGATGTTCTGGTTTAATGGGAGAGTATTGGGGGGATGTTCTGGTTTAATGGGAGAGTATTGGTAGGGGATGTTATGAGGTTTAATGGGAGAGTATTGGTAGGGGATGTTCTGAGTTTAATGGGAGAGTATTGGTAGGGGATGTTCTGGTTTAATGGGAGAGTATTGGTAGGGGATGTTCTGGTTTAATGGGAGAGTATTGGTAGGGGATGTTCTGAGGTTTAATGGGAGAGTATTGGTAGGGTATGTTCTGGTTTAATAGGAGAGTATTGGAAGGGGATGTTCTGAGGTTTAATGGGAGAGTATTGGTAGGGGATGTTCTGGTTTAATGGGAGAGTATTGGTAGGGGATGTTATGAGGTTTAATGGGAGAGTATTGGTAGGGGATGTTCTGGTTTAATGGGAGAGTATTGGTAGGGGATGTTCTGAGGTTTAATGGGAGAGTATTGGTAGGGGATGTTCTGGTTTAATGGGAGAGTATTGGTAGGGGATGTTCTGGTTTAATTGGAGAGTATTGGTAGGGGATGTTCTGGTTTAATGGGAGAGTATTGGTAGGGGATGTTATGAGGTTTAATGGGAGAGTATTGGTAGGGGATGTTCTGGTTTAATGGGAGAGTATTGGTAGGGGATGTTATGGTTTAATGGGAGAGTATTGGTAGGGGATGTTCTGAGGTTTAATGGGAGAGTATTGGTAGGGGATGTTATGAGGTTTAATGGGAGAGTATTGGTAGGGGATGTTATGGGTTTAATGGGAGAGTATTGGTAGGGGATGTTCTGAGGTTTAATGGGAGAGTATTGGTAGGGGATGTTCTGGTTTAATGGGAGAGTATTGGTAGGGGATGTTCTGAGTTTAATGGGAGAGTATTGGTAGGGTATGTTCTGGTTTAATGGGAGATTGGAAGGGGATGTTCTGGTTTAATGGGAGAGTATTGGTAGGGGATGTTCTGAGGTTTAATGGATGTAGGGGATGTTCTGGTTTAATGGGAGAGTATTGGTAGGGGATGTTCTGGTTTAATGGGAGAGTATTGGTAGGGGATGTTCTGAGTTTAATGGGAGAGTTTAATGTTATGGGTTTAATGGGAGTATTGGTAGGGGATGTTCTGAGTTTAATGGGAGAGTATTGGTAGGGATGTTCTGGTTTAATGGGAGAGTATTGGTAGGGGATGTTCTGGTTTAATGGGAGAGTATTGGTAGGGGATGTTCTGGTTTAATGGGAGAGTATTGGTAGGGGATGTTATGAGGTTTAATGGGAGAGTATTGGTAGGGGATGTTCTGGTTTAATGGGAGAGTATTGGTAGGGATGTTATGGTTTAATGGGAGAGTATTGGTAGGGGATGTTCTGAGGTTTAATGGGAGAGTATTGGTAGGGGATGTTATGAGGTTTAATGGGAGAGTATTGGTAGGGGATGTTCTGGTTTAATGGGAGAGTATTGGTAGGGATGTTATGATTTAATGTTTGGTAGGGGATGTTCTGGTTTAATGGGAGAGTATTGGTAGGGGATGTTCTGGTTTAATGGGAGAGTATTGGTAGGGGATGTTATGAGTTTAATGGGAGAGTATTGGTAGGGGATGTTCTGGTTTAATGGGAGAGTTTAATGTTATGGGTTTAATAGGAGAGTATTGGTAGGGGATGTTCTGGTTTAATGGGAGAGTATTGGTAGGGGATGTTCTGGTTTAATGGGAGAGTATTGGTAGGGGATGTTCTGGTTTAATGGGAGAGTATTGGTAGGGGATGTTATGAGGTTTAATGGGAGAGTATTGGTAGGGGATGTTCTGGTTTAATGGGAGAGTATTGGTAGGGGATGTTCTGGTTTAATGGGAGAGTAGGGGATGTTCTGAATGGGAGAGTATTAATGGGTTTAATGAGTATTGGTAGGGGATGTTCTGGTTTAATGGGAGAGTATTGGTAGGGGATGTTCTGGTTTAATGGGAGAGTATTGGTAGGGGATGTTCTGGTTTAATGGGAGAGTATTGGTAGGGGATGTTCTGGTTTAATGGGAGAGTATTGGTAGGGGATGTTCTGGTTTAATGGGAGAGTATTGGTAGGGGATGTTCTGGTTTAATAGGAGAGTATTGGTAGGGGATGTTCTGAGGTTTAATGGGAGAGTATTGGTAGGGGATGTTATGAGGTTTAATGGGAGAGTATTGGTAGGGGATGTTCTGGTTTAATGGGAGAGTATTGGTAGGGATGTTCTGAGGTTTAATGGGAGAGTATTGGTAGGGGATGTTCTGGTTTAATGGGAGAGTATTGGTAGGGGATGTTATGGTTTAATGGGAGAGTATTGGTAGGGGATGTTCTGGGTTTAATGGGAGAGTATTGGTAGGGGATGTTCTGGTTTAATGGGAGAGTATTGGTAGGGGATGTTCTGAGGTTTAATGGGAGAGTATTGGTAGGGGATGTTCTGGTTTAATGGGAGAGTATTGGTAGGGGATGTTCTGGTTTAATGGGAGAGTATTGGTAGGGGATGTTATGAGGTTTAATGGGAGAGTATTGGTAGGGGATGTTCTGGTTTAATGGGAGAGTATTGGTAGGGGATGTTATGAGGTTTAATGGGAGAGTATTGGTAGGGGATGTTCTGGTTTAATAGGAGAGTATTGGTAGGGGATGTTATGGTTTAATAGGAGAGTATTGGTAGGGGATGTTCTGAGGTTTAATGGGAGAGTATTGGTAGGGGATGTTATGAGGTTTAATGGGAGAGTATTGGTAGGGGATGTTCTGAGGTTTAATGGGAGAGTATTGGTAGGGGATGTTCTGAGGTTTAATGGGAGAGTATTGGTAGGGGATGTTCTGGTTTAATAGGAGAGTATTGGTAGGGGATGTTCTGAGGTTTAATGGGAGAGTATTGGTAGGGTATGTTCTGGTTTAATAGGAGAGTATTGGAAGGGGATGTTCTGGTTTAATGGGAGAGTATTGGTAGGGGATGTTCTGAGGTTTAATGGGAGAGTATTGGTAGGGTATGTTCTGGTTTAATAGGAGAGTATTGGAAGGGGATGTTCTGAGGTTTAATGGGAGAGTATTGGTAGGGGATGTTCTGGTTTAATGGGAGAGTATTGGTAGGGGATGTTATGAGGTTTAATGGGAGAGTATTGGTAGGGGATGTTCTGGTTTAATGGGAGAGTATTGGTAGGGGATGTTCTGAGGTTTAATGGGAGAGTATTGGTAGGGGATGTTCTGGTTTAATGGGAGAGTATTGGTAGGGGATGTTCTGGTTTAATGGGGATTGTAGGGGATGTTATGAGGTTTAATGGGAGAGTATTGGTAGGGGATGTTCTGGTTTAATGGGAGAGTATTGGTAGGGGATGTTATGGGTTTAATGGGAGAGTATTGGTAGGGGATGTTCTGAGGTTTAATGGGAGAGTATTGGTAGGGGATGTTATGGTTTAATGGGAGAGTATTGGTAGGGGATGTTCTGGTTTAATGGGAGAGTATTGGTAGGGGATGTTTAATGGAGGTTTAATTTAATGGGAGAGTATTGGTAGGGGATGTTATGAGGTTTAATGGGAGAGTATTGGTAGGGGATGTTCTGGGTTTAATGGGAGAGTATTGGTAGGGGATGTTCTGGTTTAATGGGAGAGTATTGGTAGGGGATGTTATGAGGTTTAATAGGAGAGTATTGGTAGGGGATGTTCTGGTTTAATGGGAGAGTATTGGTAGGGGATGTTCTGGTTTAATGGGAGAGTATTGGTAGGGGATGTTCTGGTTTAATGGGAGAGTATTGGTAGGGGATGTTCTGGTTTAATGGGAGAGTATTGGTAGGGGATGTTATGAGGTTTAATGGGTAGGGGATGTTCTGGTTTAATGGTAGGGGATGTTCTGGTTTAATGGGAGAGTATTGGTAGGGGATGTTCTGAGTTTAATGGGAGAGTATTGTAGGGATGTTCTGGTTTAATGGGAGAGGGGGATGTTCTGGTTTAATGGGAGAGTATTGGTAGGGGATGTTATGAGGTTTAATGGGAGAGTATTGGTAGGGGATGTTCTGGTTTAATGGGAGAGTATTGGTAGGGGATGTTCTGAGGTTTAATGGGAGAGTATTGGTAGGGGATGTTCTGGTTTAATGGGAGAGTATTGGTAGGGGATGTTCTGGTTTAATGGGAGAGTATTGGTAGGGGATGTTCTGGTTTAATGGGAGAGTATTGGTAGGGGATGTTATGAGGTTTAATGGGAGAGTATTGGTAGGGGATGTTCTGGTTTAATAGGAGAGTATTGGTAGGGGATGTTATGAGGTTTAATGGGAGAGTATTGGTAGGGGATGTTATGAGGTTTAATGGGTAGATGTTATTTTAATGGTAGGGGGGATGTTCTGGTTTAATGGGAGAGTTTAAGGGATGTTATGAGTTTAATAGGAGAGTATTGGTAGGGGATGTTCTGGTTTAATGGGAGAGTATTGGTAGGGGATGTTATGAGGTTTAATGGGAGAGTATTGGTAGGGGATGTTATGAGGTTTAATGGGAGAGTATTGGTAGGGGATGTTCTGGTTTAATGGGAGAGTATTGGTAGGGGATGTTCTGGTTTAATGGGAGAGTATTGGTAGGGGATGTTCTGGTTTAATGGGAGAGTATTGGTAGGGGATGTTCTGGTTTAATGGGAGAGTATTGGTAGGGGATGTTATGAGGTTTAATGGGAGAGTATTGGTAGGGGATGTTCTGGTTTAATGGGAGAGTATTGGTAGGGGATGTTCTGGTTTAATGGGAGAGTATTGGTAGGGGATGTTCTGGTTTAATGGGAGAGTATTGGTAGGGATGATGAGGTTTAATGGGGGAGTATTTAGGGATGTTCTGGTTTAATGGAGAGTATTGGTAGGGGATGTTCTGGTTTAATGGGAGAGTATTGGTAGGGGATGTTCTGGTTTAATGGGAGAGTATTGGTAGGGGATGTTATGATGTTTAATGGGAGAGTATTGGTAGGGGATGTTCTGGTTTAATGGGGATGTAGGGGATGTTCTGGGTTTAATGGGAGAGTATTGGTAGGGGATGTTATGAGGTTTAATGGAGAGTATTGGTAGGGGATGTTCTGGTTTAATGGGAGAGTATTGGTAGGGGATGTTCTGGTTTAATGGGAGAGTATTGGTAGGGGATGTTCTGGTTTAATGGGAGAGTATTGGTAGGGGATGTTCTGGTTTAATGGGAGAGTATTGGTAGGGGATGTTATGGTTTAATAGGAGAGTATTGGTAGGGGATGTTCTGGTTTAATGGGAGAGTATTGGTAGGGGATGTTATGAGGTTTAATGGGAGAGTATTGGTAGGGGATGTTCTGGTTTAATGGGAGAGTATTGGTAGGGGATGTTCTGGTTTAATGGGAGAGTATTGGTAGGGGATGTTCTGGTTTAATGGGAGAGTATTGGTAGGGGATGTTCTGGTTTAATGGGAGAGTATTGGTAGGGGATGTTCTGGTTTAATGGGAGAGTATTGGTAGGGGATGTTATGAGGTTTAATAGGAGAGTATTGGTAGGGGATGTTATGAGGTTTAATGGGAGAGTATTGGTAGGGGATGTTCTGAGGTTTAATGGGATAGTATTGGTAGGGGATGTTCTGGTTTAATGGGAGAGTATTGGTAGGGGATGTTATGAGGTTTAATGGGAGAGTATTGGTAGGGGATGTTCTGAGGTTTAATGGGAGAGTATTGGTAGGGGATGTTCTGGTTTAATAGGAGAGTATTGGTAGGGGATGTTCTGAGGTTTAATGGGATAGTATTGGTAGGGGATGTTCTGGTTTAATGGGAGAGTATTGGTAGGGGATGTTATGAGGTTTAATGGGAGAGTATTGGTAGGGGATGTTCTGAGGTTTAATGGGAGAGTATTGGTAGGGGATGTTATGAGGTTTAATGGGAGAGTATTGGTAGGGGATGTTCTGAGGTTTAATGGGAGAGTATTGGTAGGGGATGTTCTGGTTTAATGGGAGAGTATTGGTAGGGGATGTTCTGAGGTTTAATGGGAGAGTATTGGTAGGGGATGTTCTGGTTTAATGGGAGAGTATTGGTAGGGGATGTTATGAGGTTTAATGGGAGAGTATTGGTAGGGGATGTTATGAGGTTTAATGGGAGAGTATTGGTAGGGGATGTTATGAGTTTAATGGGAGAGTATTGGTAGGGGATGTTCTGGTTTAATGGGAGAGTATTGGTAGGGGATGTTCTGGTTTAATGGGAGAGTATTGGTAGGGGATGTTCTGGTTTAATGGGAGAGTATTGGTAGAGGATGTTATGAGGTTTAATGGGGGAGTATTGGTAGGGGATGTTCTGGTTTAATGGGAGAGTATTGGTAGGGGATGTTCTGGTTTAATGGGAGAGTATTGGTAGGGGATGTTCTGGTTTAATGGGAGAGTATTGGTAGGGGATGTTATGATGTTTAATGGGAGAGTATTGGTAGGGGATGTTATGGTTTAATGGGAGAGTTTGGTAGGGGATGTTCTGAGTTTAATTGGTATTGGGGGGATGTTATGGTTTAATAGGAGAGTATTGGTAGGGGATGTTCTGGTTTAATGGGAGAGTATTGGTAGGGGATGTTCTGAGGTTTAATAGGAGAGTATTGGTAGGGGATGTTCTGAGGTTTAATGGGAGAGTATTGGTAGGGGATGTTCTGGTTTAATGGGAGAGTATTGGTAGGGGATGTTATGCGGTTTAATGGGAGAGTATTGGTAGGGGATGTTCTGGTTTAATGGGAGAGTATTGGTAGGGGATGTTATGGTTTAATAGGAGAGTATTGGTAGGGGATGTTCTGGTTTAATGGGAGAGTATTGGTAGGGGATGTTATGAGGTTTAATGGGAGAGTATTGGTAGGGGATGTTCTGGTTTAATGGGAGAGTTAATGTTCTGGTTTAATGGGAGAGTATTGGTAGGGGATGTTCTGGTTTAATGGGAGAGTATTGGTAGGGGATGTTCTGGTTTAATGGGAGAGTATTGGTAGGGGATGTTCTGGTTTAATGGGAGAGTATTGGTAGGGGATGTTCTGGTTTAATGGGAGAGTATTGGTAGGGGATGTTCTGAGTTTAATGGGAGAGTATTGGTAGGGGATGTTCTGGGTTTAATGGGGAGGGGATGTTCTGGTTTAATGGGAGAGTATTGGTAGGGGATGTTCTGAGGTTTAATGGGAGAGTATTGGTAGGGGATGTTATGAGGTTTAATGGGAGAGTATTGGTAGGGGATGTTCTGGTTTAATGGGAGAGTATTGGTAGGGGATGTTCTGAGGTTTAATAGGAGAGTATTGGTAGGGGATGTTCTGGTTTAATGGGAGAGTATTGGTAGGGGATGTTATGAGGTTTAATGGGAGAGTATTGGTAGGGGATGTTCTGGGTTTAATGGGAGAGTATTGGTAGGGGATGTTCTGGTTTAATGGGAGAGTATTGGTAGGGGATGTTATGAGGTTTAATGGGAGAGTATTGGTAGGGGATGTTCTGGTTTAATGGGAGAGTATTGGTAGGGGATGTTCTGATGTTTAATGGGAGAGTATTGGTAGGGGATGTTCTGGTTTAATGGGAGGTAGGGGATGTTCTGGTTTAATGGGAGAGTATTGGTAGGGGATGTTATGAGGTTTAATGGGAGAGTATTGGTAGGGGATGTTCTGGTTTAATGGGAGAGTATTGGTAGGGGATGTTCTGGAATGGGAGAGTATTGGTAGGGGATGTTCTGGTTTAATGGGAGAGTATTGGTAGGGGATGTTATGAGGTTTAATGGGAGAGTATTGGTAGGGGATGTTCTGGTTTAATGGGAGAGTATTGGTAGGGGATGTTATGAGGTTTAATGGGAGAGTATTGGTAGGGGATGTTCTGGTTTAATGGGAGAGTATTGGTAGGGGATGTTCTGAGGTTTAATGGGAGAGTATTGGTAGGGGATGTTCTGGTTTAATGGGGATATTGTTGTTCTGAGTTTAATGGGAGAGTATTGGTAGGGGGATGTTCTGGTTTAATGAGAGTATTGGTAGGGGATGTTATGAGGTTTAATGGGAGAGTATTGGTAGGGGATGTTCTGGTTTAATGGGAGTATTGGTAGGGGATGTTATGAGGTTTAATGGGAGAGTATTGGTAGGGGATGTTATGAGTTTAATGGGAGAGTATTGGTAGGGGATGTTCTGAGGTTTAATGGGAGAGTATTGGTAGGGGATGTTCTGATGTGGTTTAATGGGAGAGTATTGGTAGGGGATGTTATGAGGTTTAATGGGAGAGTATTGGTAGGGGATGTTCTGGTTTAATGGGAGAGTATTGGTAGGGGATGTTATGAGGTTTAATGGGAGAGTATTGGTAGGGGATGTTCTGAGGTTTAATGGGAGAGTATTGGTAGGGGATGTTCTGGTTTAATGGGAGAGTATTGGTAGGGGATGTTCTGGTTTAATGGGAGAGTATTGGTAGGGGATGTTCTGGTTTAATGGGAGAGTATTGGTAGGGGATGTTCTGGTTTAATGGGAGAGTATTGGTAGGGGATGTTATGAGGTTTAATGGAGAGTATTGGTAGGGGATGTTCTGGTTTAATGGGGAGGGGATGTTCTGGTTTAATGGGAGAGTATTGGTAGGGGATGTTCTGGTTTAATGGGAGAGTATTGGTAGGGGATGTTATGAGGTTTAATGGGAGAGTATTGGTAGGGGATGTTCTGGTTTAATGGGAGAGTATTGGTAGGGGATGTTCTGGTTTAATGGGAGAGTATTGGTAGGGGATGTTCTGGTTTAATGGGAGAGTATTGGTAGGGGATGTTATGATGTTTAATGGGAGAGTATTGGTAGGGGATGTTCTGGTTTAATGGGAGAGTATTGGTAGGGGATGTTCTGAGGTTTAATAGGAGAGTATTGGTAGGGGATGTTATGAGGTTTAATAGGAGAGCATTGGTAGGGGATGTTCTGGTTTAATGGGAGAGTATTGGTAGGGGATGTTCTGGGGTTTAATAGGAGAGTATTGGTAGGGGATGTTCCGAGGTTTAATGGGAGAGTATTGGTAGGGGATGTTCTGGTTTAATGGGAGAGTATTGGTAGGGGATGTTATGGTTTAATAGGAGAGTATTGGTAGGGGATGTTCTGGTTTAATGGGAGAGTATTGGTAGGGGATGTTATGAGGTTTAATGGGAGAGTATTGGTAGGGGATGTTCTGGTTTAATGGGAGAGTATTGGTAGGGGATGTTCTGGTTTAATGGGAGAGTATTGGTAGGGGATGTTCTGGTTTAATGGGAGAGTATTGGTAGGGGATGTTCTGGTTTAATAGGAGAGTATTGGTAGGGGATGTTCTGGTTTAATGGGAGAGTATTGGTAGGGGATGTTATGGGTTTAATGGAGAGTATTGGTAGGGGATGTTATGAGGTTTAATGGGAGAGTATTGGTAGGGGATGTTCTGAGGTTTAATGGGATAGTATTGGTAGGGGATGTTCTGGTTTAATGGGAGAGTATTGGTAGGGGATGTTATGAGGTTTAATGGGAGAGTATTGGTAGGGGATGTTCTGAGGTTTAATGGGAGAGTATTGGTAGGGGATGTTCTGGTTTAATGGGAGAGTATTGGTAGGGGATGTTCTGAGGTTTAATGGGAGAGTATTGGTAGGGGATGTTCTGGTTTAATGGGAGAGTATTGGTAGGGGATGTTATGAGGTTTAATGGGAGAGTATTGGTAGGGGATGTTCTGAGGTTTAATGGGAGAGTATTGGTAGGGGATGTTATGAGGTTTAATGGGAGAGTATTGGTAGGGGATGTTCTGAGGTTTAATGGGAGAGTTTAGGGGATGTTCTGGTTTAATGAGAGTATTGGTAGGGGATGTTCTGAGGTTTAATGGGAGAGTATTGGTAGGGGATGTTCTGGTTTAATGGGAGAGTATTGGTAGGGGATGTTATGAGGTTTAATGGGAGAGTATTGGTAGGGGATGTTATGAGGTTTAATGGGAGAGTATTGGTAGGGGATGTTATGAGGTTTAATGGGAGAGTATTGGTAGGGGATGTTATGAGGTTTAATGGGAGAGTTTAATGGGAATGGGAGTATTGGTAGGGGATGTTCTGGTTTAATGGGAGAGTATTGGTAGGGGATGTTCTGGTTTAATGGAGTTTAATGGGTTTAATGAGTATTGGTAGGGATGTTCTGGTTTAATGGGAGAGTATTGGTAGGGGATGTTCTGGTTTAATGGGAGAGTATTGGTAGGGATGTTCTGGTTTAATTATTGGTAGGGGATGTTTTAATGGTTTAATGTTATGGAGGGAGATATTGGTAGGGGATGTTCTGGGTTTAATGGGAGAGTATTGGTAGGGGATGTTCTGGTTTAATGTTCTGGAATGAGTATTGGTAGGGGATGTTCTGGTTTAATGGGAGAGTATTGGTAGGGGATGTTCTGAGGTTTAATGGGAGAGTATTGGTAGGGGATGTTCTGGTTTAATGGGAGAGTATTGGTAGGGGATGTTATGGTTTAATGGGAGAGTATTGGTAGGGGATGTTCTGGTTTAATGGGAGAGTATTGGTAGGGGATGTTATGAGTTTAATGGGAGAGTATTGGTAGGGGATGTTCTGGTTTAATGGGAGAGTATTGGTAGGGGATGTTATGAGGTTTAATGGGAGAGTTTGGTAGGGGATGTTCTGGTTTAATGGGAGAGTATTGGTAGGGGATGTTCTGGTTTAATGGGAGAGTATTGGTAGGGGATGTTCTGGTTTAATGGGAGAGTATTGGTAGGGGATGTTCTGGTTTAATGGGAGAGTATTGGTAGGGGATGTTCTGAGTTTAATGGGAGAGTATTGGTAGGGGATGTTCTGAGGTTTAATGGGAGAGTATTGGTAGGGGATGTTATGAGGTTTAATAGGAGAGTATTGGTAGGGGATGTTATGAGGTTTAATGGGAGAGTATTGGTAGGGGATGGATGTTATTGGTAGGGGATGTTTAATGGGAGAGTATTGGTAGGGGATGTTCTGGTTTAATGGGAGAGTATTGTAGGGATGTTCTGGTTTAATGGGAGAGTATTGGTAGGGGATGTTATGAGGTTTAATGGGAGAGTATTGGTAGGGGATGTTCTGGTTTAATGGGAGAGTATTGGTAGGGGATGTTCTGGTTTAATGGGAGAGTATTGGTAGGGGATGTTCTGGTTTAATGGGAGAGTATTGGTAGGGATGTTCTGGTTTAATGGGAGAGTATTGGTAGGGGATGTTCTGAGGTTTAATGGGAGAGTATTGGTAGGGGATGTTATGAGTTTAATGGGAGAGTATTGGTAGGGATGTTCTGAGGGAGAGTTTAGGGGATGTTCTGGTTTAATGGGAGTATTGGTAGGGGATGTTATGAGGTTTAATGGGAGAGTATTGGTAGGGGATGTTCTGAGGTTTAATGGGAGAGTATTGGTAGGGATGTTCTGGTTTAATGGGAGAGTATTGGTAGGGGATGTTGGTTTAATGGGAGAGTATTGGTAGGGGATGTTCTGGTTTAATGGGAGAGTATTGGTAGGGGATGTTCTGAGGTTTAATGGGAGAGTATTGGTAGGGGATGTTCTGGTTTAATGGGAGAGTATTGGTAGGGGATGTTATGAGGTTTAATGGGAGAGTATTGGTAGGGGATGTTCTTTAATGGTTTGGTAATGGGGAGAGTATTGGTAGGGGATGTTCTGGTTTAATGGGAGAGTATTGGTAGGGGATGTTCTGGTTTAATGGAGAGTTTGGTAGGGGATGTTCTGAGGTTTAATGGGAGAGTATTGGTAGGGGATGTTCTGGTTTAATGGGAGAGTATTGGTAGGGGATGTTCTGGTTTAATGGGAGAGTATTGGTAGGGGATGTTCTGGTTTAATAGGAGAGTATTGGTAGGGGATGTTCTGAGGTTTAATGGGAGAGTATTGGTAGTATTTCTGGTTTAATAGGATGTTTCTGAGTTTAATGGGAGAGTATTGGTAGGGGATGTTCTGAGTTTAATGGGAGAGTATTGGTAGGGGATGTTCTGGTTTAATGGGAGAGTATTGGTAGGGGATGTTCTGAGGTTTAATGGGAGAGTATTGGTAGGGGATGTTCTGGTTTAATGGGAGAGTATTGGTAGGGGATGTTATGAGGTTTAATGGGAGAGTATTGGTAGGGGATGTTCTGGTTTAATGGGAGAGTATTGGTAGGGGATGTTCTGAGTTTAATGGGAGAGTATTGGTAGGGGATGTTCTGGTTTAATGGGAGAGTATTGGTAGGGGATGTTCTGGTTTAATGGGAGAGTATTGGTAGGGGATGTTCTGGTTTAATGGGAGAGTATTGGTAGGGATGTTCTGGTTTAATGGGATGTTTGGTAGGGGATGTTATGATGGGGAGAGTATTGGTAGGGGATGTTCTGGTTTAATGGGAGAGTATTGGTAGGGGATGTTCTGAGGTTTAATAGGAGAGTATTGGTAGGGGATGTTATGAGGTTTAATAGGAGAGCATTGGTAGGGGATGTTCTGGTTTAATGGGAGAGTATTGGTAGGGGATGTTCTGGTTTAATGGGAGAGTATTGGTAGGGGATGTTCTGAGGTTTAATGGGAGAGTATTGGTAGGGGATGTTCTGGTTTAATGGGAGAGTATTGGTAGGGGATGTTCTGGTTTAATGGGAGAGTATTGGTAGGGGATGTTCTGGTTTAATGGGAGAGTATTGGTAGGGGATGTTCTGGTTTAATGGGAGAGTATTGGTAGGGGATGTTATGAGGTTTAATGGGAGAGTATTGGTAGGGGATGTTATGAGGTTTAATGGTATTGGTAGGGGATGTTATGAGGTTTAATGGGAGAGTATTGGTAGGGGATGTTCTGAGTTTAATGGGAGTATTGGTAGGGGATGTTCTGGTTTAATGGGGATGTAGGGGATGTTATGAGGTTTAATGGGAGAGTATTGGTAGGGGATGTTCTGAGGTTTAATGGGAGAGTATTGGTAGGGGATGTTCTGGTTTAATGGGAGAGTATTGGTAGGGGATGTTCTGAGGTTTAATGGGAGAGTATTGGTAGGGGATGTTCTGAGGTTTAATGGGAGAGTATTGGTAGGGGATGTTCTGGTTTAATGGGAGAGTATTGGTAGGGGATGTTCTGGTTTAATGGGAGAGTATTGGTAGGGGATGTTATGAGGTTTAATGGGAGAGTATTGGTAGGGGATGTTCTGGTTTAATGGGAGAGTATTGGTAGGGGATGTTCTGAGGTTTAATAGGAGAGTATTGGTAGGGGATGTTATGAGGTTTAATGGGAGAGTATTGGTAGGGGATGTTCTGGTTTAATGGAGAGTGGGGGGATGTTCTGGTTTAATGGGAGAGTATTGGTAGGGGATGTTCTGGTTTAATGGGAGAGTATTGGTAGGGGATGTTATGAGGTTTAATGGGAGAGTATTGGTAGGGGATGTTCTGAGGTTTAATGGGAGAGTATTGGTAGGGGATGTTCTGGTTAATGGGAGAGTATTGGTAGGGGATGTTCTGGTTTAATGGGAGAGTATTGGTAGGGGATGTTATGAGTTTAATGGGAGTAGTATTGGTTTAGGGGATGTTGGTAGGGATGTTCTGAGTTTAATGGGAGAGTATTGGTAGGGGATGTTCTGGTTTAATGGGAGAGTATTGGTAGGGGATGTTATGAGTTTAATGGGAGAGTATTGGTAGGGGATGTTCTGAGGTTTAATGGGAGAGTATTGGTAGGGGATGTTCTGAGGTTTAATGGGAGAGTATTGGTAGGGGATGTTCTGGTTTAATGGGAGAGTATTGGTAGGGGATGTTTAATGGGAGAGTTTAGGGGATGTTCTGGTTTAATGGAGAGTATTGGTAGGGGATGTTCTGAGTTTAATGGGAGAGTTTGGTAGGGGATGTTCTGGTTTAATGGGAGAGTATTGGTAGGGGATGTTCTGGTTTAATGGGAGAGTATTGGTAGGGGATGTTCTGGTTTAATGGGAGAGTATTGGTAGGGGATGTTCTGAGGTTTAATGGGAGAGTATTGGTAGGGGATGTTCTGGTTTAATGGGAGAGTATTGGTAGGGGATGTTATGAGGTTTAATGGGAGAGTATTGGTAGGGGATGTTATGAGGTTTAATGGGAGAGTATTGGTAGGGGATGTTCTGGGGAGAGTTTAATGGGAATGGGAGTATTGGTAGGGGATGTTCTGGTTTAATGGGAGAGTATTGGTAGGGGATGTTATGAGGTTTAATGGGAGAGTATTGGTAGGGGATCTGTTTAATGGGAGAGTTTGGTAGGGGATGTTCTGGTTTAATGGGAGTATTGGTAGGGGATGTTCTGGTTTAATGGGAGAGTATTGGTAGGGGATGTTCTGGTTTAATGGGAGAGTATTGGTAGGGGATGTTCTGAGGTTTAATAGGAGAGTATTGGTAGGGGATGTTCTGAGGTTTAATAGGAGAGTATTGGTAGGGGATGTTCTGGTTTAATGGGAGAGTATTGGTAGGGGATGTTCTGGTTTAATGGGAGAGTATTGGTAGGGGATGTTATGAGGTTTAATGGGAGAGTATTGGTAGGGGATGTTATGAGGTTTAATGGGAGAGTATTGGTAGGGGATGTTCTGGTTTAATGGGAGAGTATTGGTAGGGGATGTTCTGGTTTAATGGGAGAGTATTGGTAGGGGATGTTCTGAGGTTTAATGGGAGAGTATTGGTAGGGGATGTTATGAGGTTTAATGGGAGAGTATTGGTAGGGGATTTAATGTTTGGTAGGGGATTTAATGGGAGAGTATTGGTAGGGGAATGTTCTAGGGGATTTAATGGGAGAGTATTGGTAGGGGATGTTATGAGGTTTAATGGGAGAGTATTGGTAGGGGATGTTCTGGTTTAATGGGAGAGTATTGGTAGGGGATGTTATGAGTTTAATGGGAGTATTGGTAGGGGATGTTCTGGTTTAATGGGAGAGTATTGGTAGGGGATGTTCTGGTTTAATGGGAGAGTTTAATGGGAGAGTATTGGTAGGGGATGTTATGAGGTTTAATGGGAGAGTATTGGTAGGGGATGTTCTGAGTTTAATGGGAGAGTATTGGTAGGGGATGTTCTGGTTTAATGGGAGAGTATTGGTAGGGGATGTTATGTTTAATGAGGTTTAATGGGGTTTAATGAGTATTGGTAGGGGATGTTCTGGTTTAATGGGAGAGTTTAGGGGATGTTCTGGTTTAATGGGAGTATTGGTAGGGGATGTTCTGAGGTTTAATGGGAGAGTATTGGTAGGGGATGTTATGAGGTTTAATGGAGAGCATTGGTAGGGGATGTTCTGGTTTAATGGGAGAGTATTGGTAGGGGATGTTCTGGTTTTAATGGAGAGTATTGGGGATGTTCTGAGGTTTAATGGGAGAGTATTGGTAGGGGATGTTCTGGTTTAATGGGAGAGTATTGGTAGGGGATGTTCTGGTTTAATGGGAGAGTATTGGTAGGGGATGTTCTGGTTTAATGGGAGAGTATTGGTAGGGGATGTTATGAGGTTTAATGGGAGAGTATTGGTAGGGGATGTTCTGGTTTAATGGGAGAGTATTGGTAGGGGATGTTCTGGTTTAATGGGAGAGTTTGGTAGGGGATGTTCTGGTTTAATGAGAGAGTATTGGTAGGGGATGTTCTGGTTTAATAGGAGAGTATTGGTTGTTCTGAATGGTTTAATGTTATGGAATGAGTATTGGTAGGGGATGTTATGAGGTTTAATGGGAGAGTATTGGTAGGGGATGTTCTGAGGTTTAATGGGAGAGTATTGGTAGGGGATGTTCTGGTTTAATGGGAGAGTATTGGTAGGGGATGTTATGAGGTTTAATGGGAGAGTATTGGTAGGGGATGTTCTGAGGTTTAATGGGAGAGTATTGGTAGGGGATGTTCTGAATGTTATTGGTAGGGGATGTTTTTAATGGGAGAGTATTGGTAGGGGATGTTCTGAGGTTTAATGGGAGAGTATTGGTAGGGGATGTTCTGGTTTAATGGGAGAGTATTGGTAGGGGATGTTATGAGGTTTAATGGGAGAGTATTGGTAGGGGATGTTCTGGTTTAATGGGAGAGTATTGGTAGGGGATGTTCTGGTTTAATGGGAGAGTATTGGTAGGGGATGTTCTGGTTTAATGGGAGAGTATTGGTAGGGGATGTTCTGGTTTAATGGGAGAGTATTGGTAGGGGATGTTATGAGGTTTAATGGGAGAGTATTGGTAGGGGATGTTATGGTTTAATGGGAGAGTATTGGTAGGGGATGTTCTGGTTTAATAGGAGAGTATTGGTAGGGGATGTTCTGGGTTTAATGGGAGAGTATTGGTAGGGGATGTTAGAATGGGAGAGTATTGGTAGGGGATGTTATGAGGTTTAATGGGAGAGTATTGGTAGGGGATGTTATGTAGTTTAATGGGAGAGTATTGGTAGGGGATGTTATGAGGTTTAATGGGAGAGTATTGGTAGGGGATGTTATGAGGTTTAATGGGAGAGTATTGGTAGGGGATGTTCTGGTTTAATGGGAGAGTATTGGTAGGGGATGTTCTGGTTTAATGGGAGAGTATTGGTAGGGATGTTCTGAGGTTTAATGGGAGAGTATTGGTAGGGGATGTTATGAGTTTAATGGGAGAGTATTGGTAGGGGATGTTATGGTTTAATGGAGAGTATTGGTAGGGGATGTTCTGGTTTAATGGGAGAGTATTGGTAGGGGATGTTCTGGTTTTAATGGGAGAGTATTGGTAGGGGATGTTCTGGTTTAATGGGAGAGTATTGGTAGGGGATGTTCTGGTTTAATGGGAGAGTATTGGTAGGGGATGTTATGAGTTTAATGGGAGAGTATTGGTAGGGGATGTTCTGGTTTAATGGGAGAGTATTGGTAGGGGATGTTCTGGTTTAATGGAGAGTATTGGTAGGGGATGTTCTGGTTTAATGGGAGTTTAATGTTATGAATGGGAGAGTATTGGTAGGGGATGTTCTGGTTTAATGGGAGAGTATTGGTAGGGGATGTTCTGGTTTAATGGGAGAGTATTGGTAGGGGATGTTCTGGTTTAATGGGAGAGTATTGGTAGGGGATGTTCTGGTTTAATGGTATTGGTAGGGGATGTTCTGGTTTAATGGGAGAGTATTGGTAGGGGATGTTCTGGTTTAATGGGAGAGTATTGGTAGGGGATGTTCTGGTTTAATGGGAGAGTATTGGTAGGGGATGTTATGAGGTTTAATGGGAGTATTGGTAGGGATGTTCTGGTTTAATGGGAGAGTATTGGTAGGGGATGTTCTGGTTTAATGGGAGAGTATTGGTAGGGGATGTTCTGGTTTAATGGGAGAGTATTGGTAGGGGATGTTATGAGGTTTAATGGGAGAGTATTGGTAGGGGATGTTCTGGTTTAATGGGAGAGTATTGGTAGGGGATGTTCTGGTTTAATGGAGAGTATTGGTAGGGGATGTTCTGGTTTAATGGGAGGGTAGGGGATGTTAATTTAATGGGAGAGTATTGGTAGGGGATGTTCTGGTTTAATGGGAGAGTATTGGTAGGGGATGTTCTGAGGGGATGTTCTGAGGTTTAATGGGAGAGTATTGGTAGGGGATGTTCTGAGGTTTAATGGGAGAGTATTGGTAGGGGATGTTCTGAGGTTTAATGGGAGAGTATTGGTAGGGGATGTTCTGGTTTAATGGGAGATTGTATTGGTAGGGGATGTTCTGGTTTAATAGGAGAGTATTGGTAGGGGATGTTCTGGTTTAATGGGAGAGTATTGGTAGGGGATGTTCTGGTTTAATGGGAGAGTATTGGTAGGGGATGTTCTGAGGTTTAATGGGAGAGTATTGGTAGGGGATGTTCTGGTTTAATGGGAGAGTATTGGTAGGGGATGTTCTGGTTTAATGGGAGTATTGGTAGGGGATGTTCTGGTTTAATGGGGAGAGTATTGGTAGGGGATGTTCTGGTTTAATGGGAGAGTATTGGTAGGGGATGTTATGAGGTTTAATGGAGAGTATTGGTAGGGGATGTTCTGGTTTAATGGGAGAGTATTGGTAGGGGATGTTATGAGGTTTAATGGGAGAGTATTGGTAGGGGATGTTCTGATGTTTAATGGGAGAGTATTGGTAGGGGATGTTCTGGTTTAATG
>NW_027040454.1:349964-383732 GCF_034236695.1 Oncorhynchus nerka
CCCTACCAATACTCTCCCATTAAACCTCAGACATCCACCCTCTGTGCCATCATTGAGGCATACTGTATCCCTACCAATACTCTCCTATATTAAGCCCAGAGATCCCCTAGAGAGCTCTTTCGACCTCAGAAAAGAGAGACCAATAGAGAGAGAGACCTCATAGCAGAGAAAGCCAATACTCTCATTAGAGAAACATCCCCCCTACCAATGCCTCCCCATTAAGAGAGAGAAGACATCCCTACCAGATGCTCTCCTATATTAGAGCCTCAGCATCCCAGAGAGAGAGAGCTGCTCTCCCATTAAAAGAGAGACTGTCCCTAATGTCATTAAGCCTCAGAGACATCCCATAAAGAGACTCAGGGACCTCTGTGAATATCCCCTACCCAAACTCTCCTTAAACCTCCTGTAACATCCAATGACCAAAACTCTTTATTATAAAGGAACATCCCTACTGAATTAGACCCATCCAGAATGATTATTAAACAAGGTAATATCACAACTCTCCCATTGTTTCATCACAGAACAGAACAAGAACTCAGCTAAACCTCAGGCCATCCCTACTGGAAACAACTTCTCTTAATGAGCAGCCAGGTGTCCCCTACCAAGGAACCTCATTAAATGTTAATCCCTACCAATACTCTCATTTAGACTGGAGAGTCCCATTACACTCTGTCAACCTCAGAGAGCCTTAACTCTCTCACAAGCTCAGGGCAGGATCACCTCTCCTATTGCCAGAGACAGAATCTCTCCAATACTCTCAGGCTATTAAAGGATTATGTCCCAGACCATTTCACACTCCGATTAAACTCTCTATTTTGTCCCCTACCAATACTCTCCCAGAACATCCCCTATAATACTCTCCCTATAAAGACCACTACTTTTAACCAAGAGCTCTATTAAGCCTATATAGGTTGCCGTTTAGACCCCCCACCCTTTAAAAAGACTCTTGGTTCAGTACCTCCGTCTATACTCCGTAAGTAACCTAAGTAAATGTGAAAGTAAATTGAGTGAGCTAAGTAAGTGAGGAGTAAGTAAGTAGTGAGGAGTGGAGCTGTTTGAGTGAGTGAGTGAGTGAGTGAGTGAGTAAGTAAGCTGTTTTGCCAGAAGAGAGGAGAGAAGACACAGAAGGAGAGAAAGGCTGTTTCCATGAGAGTAGAGAGCGAGTTCAGGAAGAGGGAGGAGCACAGGTCAATTAGGGAAGATTCATTCACCAAGATAACGAGAGAGAGAGAGGCTGTTGAATTACCATATAAAGAAGAGCGAGAGAGGCTGGTTTCCATAGAAACGAACATAGACAGCATACTTAGCCTCATTACCCGGAATGATCATCCCTCATGGCAACTCAGGAGTTAGTCTCATTACCCGGACAGATTCCCCTGATCCACACTCAAAATCAGAAAGTGTCCCATACTGTGATAAAGGAAGCAGTCCTCCGATCCACACGGTTACTCCGGGTAATATCATCATTACTCTGGACTCTGGGAGGGAGGGTTATACTGTAACTCCAGGAGTTAGTCATTACCGGACTGACTCAACCCCTGATCCACACCTGCAACTCAGGAGTTAGTCTCATTACCTGACTGACTCTGATCCACACTGTAACTCAGGAGTTAGTCTCATTACCTGACTGACTCTGTCTCCTGATCCACACTGTAACTCAGGAGTTAGTCTCATTAGCTGACTGACTCTGTCCACACTGTAACTCAGGAGTTAGTCTCATTACCTGACTGACTCTGTCCCCTGATCCACACTGTAACTCAGGAGTTAGTCTCATTACCTGACTGACTCTGTCCCCTGATCCACACTGTTACTCAGGCTCTGGGAGAATATCCCTGTGTACAATATTCCCTATATAGGGCACTACTTTTTACCAGAGCCTAATGGTAATATTTTGGATGTCATTTTGGATTTGGCAAATTCCATTTTGGCCCCCGAACAAAAATCTGTGGTGACCCCCCTGATTAAATGCTGTGGTGACCCCCCTGATTAAAATCTGTGGTGACCCCCTGATTAAAATCTGTGGTGACCCCCTGATTAAAATCTGTGGTGACCCCCTGATTAAATGCTGTGGTGACCCCCTGATTAAAATCTGCGGTGACCCCCCTGATTAAAATCTGTGGTGACCCCCCTGATTAAAATCTGTGGTGACCCCCTGATTAAAATCTGTGGTGACCCCCTGATTAAAATCTGTGGTGACCCCCTGATTAAAATCTGTGGTGACCCCCTGATTAAAATCTGTGGTGTTTTGTTCTACCTTGGGTAAGGGTTTGGTAAGGGTTTGGTAAGGGTTTGGTAAGGGTTTGGTAAGGGTTGGGTAAGGGTTGGGTAAGGGTTTGTCACAAACTAAAGCCTTTGAGGATTGGCCACCAGCACTCACCCAGCCCCCTCCAGTAAAGGGTCAGGGTTAAGGGTTGGGTAAAGGGTTGGGTAAGGGTTTAGGGAGTTTGGTAAGGGTTGGAGGGTTTGGTAAGGGTTTGGTAAGGGTTTGGGTAAGGGGTTGGGTAAGGGTTGGGTAAGGGTTTGTCACAAACTAAAGCCTTTGAGGATTTGGCCACCAGCACCCACCCAGCCCCCTCCAGTAAGGGTTTGGTAGGGTTGGGTAAAGGGTTGGGTAAGGGTTTGGTAAAGGGGTTAGTAAGGGTTGGGTGGGGTTGGGTAAGGGTTTGTCACAAACTAAAGCCTTTGAGGATTATGGCCCAGCACCCACCCAGCCCCTCCAGTAAGGGTCAGGTAAGGGTTGGGTAAGGGTTTAGGGGTTGAGGTAGGGGTTGGGTAAGGGTTGGGTAAGTAAGGGTTGGGTAAGGGTTGGGTAAGGGTTGGGCAAGGGTTGGTAAGGGTTGGGTAAGGGTTTGGCCCCTCCAGTAAGGGTTGGGTAAGGGTTGGGTAAGGGTCTAAGGGTTTGTCAAAAACTAAAGCCTTTGAGGATTGGCCACCAGCATCCATCATGTCCAGTAACAGTCAAAGGTTTTACAACACCTACGTATTCAAGGGTTTCTACATTGTAGAATAATAGTGAAGACATCAAAACTATGAAATAACACATATGGAGTCATGTAGTAACCAGCAGAATGTCTTAAACAAATCTAAATATATGTTATATTTGAGATTCTTCAAAAGTAGCCACCCTTTGCCTTGATGACAGCTTTGAGCACTCTGTAGCAGCATCAGGCACTACAGCTATACATCTAGACTCACAGCCTCCTGTAGCAGCATCAGACACTACATCCAGACTACAGCCTCCTGTGGCAGCATCAGACACTACAGCCAGACTATGGCCTCCTGTAGCAGCATCAGACACTGCAGCTAGACTACAGTCTCCTGTAGCAGCATCAGACACTACAGCCAGACCATAGCCTCCTCTGCAGCATGACCTAGACCAAGCCTCCTGTAGCAGACCAGACACTACAGCTAGACTACAGCCTCCTGTAGCAGCATCTAGACTACACTACAGCATCAGACACTACATCAGGACAGCCTCCTGTAGCAGCATCAGACACTACAGCCAGACTACAGCCTCCTGTAGCAGCATCAGACACTACAGCTAGCTCCTCTGCAGCAGCAGACACTACATCTAGACTACAGCCTCCTGTAGCAGCATCAGACACCACAGCTAGACTACAGCCTCCTGTAGCAGCAGACACTACATCTAGACTACAGCCTCCTGTAGCAGCATCAGACACTACAGCTAGACTACAGCCTCCTGTAGCAGCATCAGACACTACAGCTGACAGCCTCCTGTCTAGACTACAGCCTCCTGTAGCAGCAGACACTACATCTAGACTACAGCCTCCTGTAGCAGCATCAGACACTACAGCTAGACTACAGCCTCCTGCAGCATCAGACACTGAAGCAGCTATACACATCTGTAGCAGCACAGCCTCCTGTAGCAGCATCAGACACTACAGCCAGACTATAGCCTCCCTGTAGCAGCATCAGACACTACATCTAGACTACAGCCTCCTGTAGCAGCAGACACCACATCTAGACTACAGCCTCCTGTAGCAGCATCAGGGGCACTACATCTAGACTACAGCCTCCTGTAGCAGCAGACACTACATCTAGACTACAGCCTCCTGTAGCAGCATCAGACACTACATCTAGACTACAGCCTCCTGTAGCAGCATCAGACACTACATCAGACTACAGCCTCCTGTAGCAGCATCAGACACTACATCTAGACTACAGCCTCCTGTAGCAGACACTACAGCTATACATCTAGACTACAGCCTCCTGTAGCAGCATCAGACACTACATCTAGACTACAGCCTCCTGTAGCAGCATCAGGCACTACAGCTAGACTACAGCCTCCTGTAGCAGCATCAGACACTACATCTAGACTACAGCCTCCCTGTAGCATAGAGACACATCTAGACTACAGCCTCCTGTAGCAGAAACAGACACTACATCTAGACTACAGCCTCCTGTAGCAGAAACAGACACTACATCTAGACTACAGCCTCCTGTAGCAGCATCAGACACTACATCTAGACTACAGCCTCCCTGTGCAGCATCCACACTACAGCTAGACTACAGCCTCCTGTAGCATCAGACATCAGCTATACATCTAGACTACAGCCTCCTGTAGCAGCATCCAGGCACCAGCTAGACTACAGCCTCCTGTAGCAGCATCAGACACTACATCTAGACTACAGCCTCCTGTAGCAGAAATCAGACACTACAGCTAGACTACAAGCCTCCTGTAGCAGAAACAGACACTACATCTAGACTACAGCCTCCTGTAGCAGAAACAGGCACTACAGCTAGACTACAGCCTCCTGTAGCAGCATCAGACACTACATCTAGACTACAGCCTCCTGTAGCAGCATCAGGCACTACAGCTAGACTACAGCCTCCTGTAGCAGCATCAGGCACTACATCTAGACTACAGCCTCCTGTAGCAGAAATAGACACTACATCTAGACTACAGCCTCCTGTAGCAGAAACAGACACTACATCTAGACTACAGCCTCCTGTAGCAGAAACAGACACTACATCTAGACTACAGCCTCCTGTAGCAGCATCAGACACTACATCTAGACTACAGCCTCCTGTAGCAGCATCAGGCACTACAGCTAGACTACAGCCTCCTGTAGCAGCATCAGAGACTACATCTAGACTACAGCCTCCTGTAGCCGCATCAGACACTACATCTAGACTACAGCCTCCTGTAGCAGAAACAGACACTACAGCTATACATCTAGACTACAGCCTCCTGTAGCAGCATCAGGCACTACATCTAGACTACAGCCTCCTGTAGCAGCATCAGACACTACAGCTAGACTACAGCCTCCTGTAGCAGAAACAGACACTTCAGCTATACATCTAGACTACAGCCTGTAGCAACATCAGGCACTACATCTAGACTACAGCCTCCTGTAGCAGAAACAGACACTTCAGCTATACAGCTAGACTACAGCCTCCTGTAGCCGCATCAGACACTACATCTAGACTACAGCCTCCTGTAGCAGCATCAGACACTACATCTAGACTACAGCCTCCTGTAGCAGCAGACACTACATCTAGACTACAGCCTCCTGTAGCAACATCAGACACTACATCTAGACTACAGCCTCCTGTAGCAGCATCAGACACTACATCTAGACTACAGCCTCCTGTAGCAGCATCAGACACTACATCTAGACTACAGCCTCCTGTAGCATCAGACACTACATCTAGACTACAGCCTCCTGTAGCAGAAACAGACACTTCAGCTATCTAGACTACAGCCTCCTGTAGCAGAAACAGACACTTCAGCTATACATCTAGACTACAGCCTCCTGTAGCAGAAACAGACACTTCAGCTATACATCTAGACTACAGCCTCCTGTAGCCGCATCAGACACTACATCTAGACTACAGCCTCCTGTAGCAGCATCAGACACTACATCTAGACTACATCCTCCTGTAGCAGCATCAGACACTACATCTAGACTACAGCCTCCTGTAGCAGAAACAGACACTTCAGCTATACAGCTAGACTACAGCCTCCTGTAGCAACATCAGGCACTACATCTAGACTACAGCCTCCTGTAGCAGCATCAGACACTACATCTAGACTACAGCCTCCTGTAGCATCAGACACTACATCTAGACTACAGCCTCCTGTAGCAGCATCAGACATGACAGATATCTCTCTGAGAGTAATGTTGACGAGTAGGAAGAGGACAGGACAGATCCACCAGACAGATGAGATGAGGTAAGAGGACAGGACAGATCCACCAGACAGATGAGATGAGGTAAGAGGCGGATTGGAAGGAAGGCTTACGCTGTGTTGCATTGTCCTCCACACTGTCCTCTGGGAGCAGCAGAGAAACAGAGAAGAGAGGGATTTAATAGAGAGGCAGATGAGAGAGAGACATAAAACACATACAATGCAAGGAAGGCTATGAATACATGCATTAGTCTGGAAACCAATAGCAACCATAGAACGTGATAAATAGTTCTGGCAAGATATTCAATTCCCCTGCCTCCTCTCTCTTTGGGAGTCTAAACACCTCTCAACTCATGTTATTACACCTGCCTCAATCATTATGTATTATAACACATTATATTACAATTATCTTTCCAGTCTACATCTTCTCTAAGACAATGTCCTGGTGTTATCATCATGGAGGAGTAATGTACTATCCTGGAGGATAATGTACCATCCATAAGGGATAATGTATCACCCTGGAGGGGTAATGTAACATCCCGGAGGTTCATTGTAATATCCCGGAGGTAATGTATCACCCTGGAGGGGTAATGTATCATCCCAGAGGGAGTGTATCATCCCGGAGGGTAATGTATCATCCTGGAGGGTAATGTACCATCCATAAGGGGTAATGTATCATCCCCGAGAGGGTAACATCCAGGTATAATGTATCATCCCGGAGGGGTAATGTATCATCCCGGAGGATAATGTCATCATCCCTGGAGGGATAATGTATCATCCGGAGGAGGTAGTGTATCATCCCGGAGGGATAATGTATCATCCCGGAGGGGTAATGTATCATCCGGAGGGGTAATGTATCATCCGGAGGTAATGTATCATCCCGGAGGGTTAATGTAACATCCTGGAGGGTAATGTACCATCCATAAGGGTAATCATCCCGGAGGGATGTATCATCCGGGTAATGTATCA
Organism: Oncorhynchus nerka; assembly: GCF_034236695.1. Lineage (NCBI taxonomy): Eukaryota > Metazoa > Chordata > Actinopteri > Salmoniformes > Salmonidae > Oncorhynchus > Oncorhynchus nerka. The sequence goes on from NW_027040454.1 coordinate 357,085, forward strand.
TCCCATCCTAATGTATCATCCCGGAGGGAATGTATCATCCCGGAGGGGGTAGTGTATCATCCTGAAGGTGTAATGTATCATCCTGGAGGTAATGTAACATCCTGGAGGGGTAATGTATCATCCGGAGGGGTAGTGTAACATCCTGGAGGGATAATGTATCATCCAGGGGTAATGTATCATCCCGGAGGGATAATGTATCATCCTGGAGGGGTAGTGTATCATCCCGGAGGGGTATGTATCATCCCGGAGGGGTAATGTATCATCCGGAGGTGTAATGTATCATCCGGAGGGGTAGTGTAACATCCTGGAGGGGTAGTGTATCATCCCGGAGGGATAATGTAACATCCTGAAGGTGTAATGTATCATCCCGGAGGGGTAGTGTATCATCCTGGAGGGGTAATGTATCATCCCGGAGGGGTAATGTATCATCCCGGAGGGATAATGTATCATCCCGGAAGGGTAGTGTATGGATTTTTCAAGAATTGCTTAAAAGAAAATTGGGTGTTGAAAATAGGTATGTAAATATGTATTGACATGCAAATGTTGTTTCCTTGAGCTCTTTGTTCCCATAAAACCCTCCATGGTGTGACCACCAGCTCTTTGTTCCCATAAAACCCTCCAGGTTGTGACCACCAGCTCTTTGTTCCCATAAAAACCCTCCATGATGTGACAACCAGCTCTTTGTTCCCATAAAACCCTCCATGGTGTGACCACCAGCTCTTTGTTCCCATAAAACCCTCCATGGTGTGACCACCAGCTCTTTGTTCCCATAAAACCCTCCATGGTGTGACCACCAGCTCTTTGTTCCCATAAAACCCTCCAGGGTGTGACCACCAGCTCTTCGTTCCCATAAAACCCTCCATGGTGTGACCACCAGCCCTTTGTTCCCATAAAACCCTCCGTGATGTGACCACCAGCCCTTTGTTCCCATAAAACCCTCCAGGGTGTGGAACCAGTAAGAGTGAGAGAGCTCTTTGCTTGAGAGGATGAGGGGCACACTTGTTCCCATAAAACCCTCCTGACCACACTTCCCATAAAACCCCTGGGGAGTTGTTCCCCACAGGATGATGGGAGACTCCAGGCTGTGTAGTAGAGTCAGAGGCGCACAGAGCCATGCACTTCCTCTCCCTGAACATGGGAACTGAGCTGTGTATGATTCAACTGATGGAAGGGGATGCGGTCCAAATGGAGCCCCATTCCCTTTATTCTGCACTACTTTTGAAAAATTAGTGCACTATATAGGGAATAGGGTGCCATTTTGGACTCAGCGAAGGACTCAGGGGATAACATAAAAGAGATTTAATCTCAAACTATCTCTCTGCTGGTTCTCTCAGTAGACAGTATGATTCCACACTTCCAGAGACTTCAATAACGTTGGTCTGATATAGAAGATTCTGGTCTCTTGTCTACATCTAGAGACTAGAGTGGTTCTTTCCCTGCCACCCTTCCTTCTCCTTCCCCTAACCACAGATCTAGGATCAGATTATCCTACCCCCAACCCTAACATCAACCAGGTGGGTGAAAGATATCTGATACAGGACTCATGGTAAGGGGAAATGTCTAGAGTAGAGGATCCCTTCACTGTCCTCCTCTCTGTCCTCCTCTCTTAACAGTCTGTCCTTCTCCTTCCCCTAACCACAGATCTAGGATCAGATTTTCCTAACCCCAACCTTAACCATCAGGTGGGTGAAAGTCTGTCCTCCTCACTATCCTCCTCTCTTACCAGTCTGTCCTCCTCCCTGTCCTCCTCTCTTACCAGTCTGTCCTCCTCCCTGTCCTCCTCTCTTACCAGTCTGTCCTCCTCACTGTCCTCCTATCCCACCATTCTGTCCTTCTCCCTGTCCTCCTCTCTTACCAGACTGTCCTCCTCCCTGTCCTCCTCTCTTACCAGTCTGTCCTCCTCCCTGTCCTCCTCTCTTACCAGTCTGTCCTCCTCACTGTCCTCCTATCCCACCATTCTGTCCTTCTCCCTGTCCTCCTCTCTTACCAGACTGTCCTCCTCCCTGTCCTCCTCTCTTACCAGTCTGTCCTCCTCCCTGTCCTCTCTTACCAGTCTGTCCTCCTCCCTGTCCTCCTCTCTTACCAGTCTGTCCTCCTCCCTGTCCTCCTCTCTTACCAGTCTGTCCTCCTCCCTGTCCTCCTCTCTTACCAGTCTGTCCTCCTCCCTGTCCTCCTCTCTTACCAGTCTGTCCTCCTCCCTGTCCTCATCTCTTACCAGTCTGTCCTCCTCTCTTACCAGTCTGTCCTCCTCCCTGGCCTCATCTCTTACCAGTCTGTCCTCCTCCCTGTCCTCCTCTCTTACCAGTCTGTCCTCCTCCCTGTCCTCCTCTCTTACCAGTCTGTCCTCCTCCCTGTCGTCCTCTCTTACCAGTCTGTCCTCCTCCCTGTCCTACTCTCTTACCAGTCTGTCCTCCTCCCTGTCCTCTCTTACCAGTCTGTCCTTCTCCCTGTCCTCCTCTCTTACCAGTCAGTCCTCCTCTCTTACCAGTCTGTCCTCCTCCCTGTCCTCCTATCCAACCAGTCTGTCCTCCTCCCTGTCCTCTCTTACCAGTCTGTCCTCCTCTCTTACCAGTATGTCCTCCTCCCTGTCCTCCTATCCCACCAGTCTGTCCTCCTCCCTGTCCTCCTCTCGTACCAGTCTGTCCTCCTCCCTGTCCTCCTATCCCACCAGTCTGTCCTCCTCCCTGTCCTCCTATCCCACCAGTCTGTCCTCCTCCCTGTCCTCCTCTCGTACCAGTCTGTCCTCCTCCCTGTCCTCCTATCCCACCAGTCTGTCCTCCCCCTGTCCTCTCTTACCAGTCTGTCCTTCTCCCTGTCCTCCTCTCTTACCAGTCTGTCCTCCTCACTGTCCTCCTCTCTGACCAGTCTGTCCTCCTCCTGTCCTCCTATCCCATCAGTCTGTCCTCCTCCCTGTCCTCCTCTCTTACCAGTCTGTCCTCCTCCTGTCCTCCTCTCTTACCAGTCTGTCACTTTACCAGTCTGTCCTCCTCCTGTCCTCATCTCTTACCAGTCTGTCCTCCTCTCTTACCAGTCTGTCCTCCTCCCTGTCCTCCTCTCTTACCAGTCTGTCCTCCTCCCTGGCCTCATCTCTTAACAGTCTGTCCTCCCTGTCCTCATCTCTTAACAGTCTGTCCTCCTCCTTCTTACCAGTCTGTCCTCATCTCTTACCAGTCTGTCCTCATCTCTTACCAGTCTGTCCTCCTCCCTGTCCTCCTCTCTTACCAGTCTGTCCTCCTCCCTGTCCTCCTATCCCACCAGTCTGTCCTCCCCCTGTCCTCTCTCTTACCAGTCTGTCCTCCTCCCCTGTCCTCCTCTTACCAGTCAGCCTCATCTCTTACCAGTCTGTCCTCCTCTCTTACCAGTCTGTCCTCCTGTCCTCCTCTCTTACCAGTCTGTCCTCCTCCCTGTCCTCCTCTCTTACCAGTCTGTCCTCCTCCTGTCCTCCTATCCCACCAGTCTGTCCTCCCTGTCCTCTCTTACCAGTCTGTCCTCCTCCCTGTCCTCCTCTCTTACCAGTCTGTCCTCCCTCCTCCTCCTCTCTGACCAGTCTGTCCTCCTCCCTGGCCTCCATCTCTTACCAGTCTGTCCTCCTCCCTGTCCTCCTCCTCTTACCAGTCTGTCCTCCTCCCTGTCCTCCTCCCTCATCTCTACCAGTCTTCTCTTACCAGTCTGTCCTCCTCCCTGGCCTCATCTCTTACCAGTCTGTCCTCCTCCCTGGCCTCATCTCTTACCAGTCTGTCCTCCTCCCTGTCCTCCTATCCCACCATTCTGTCCTCCTGTCCTGTCCTCCTCTCTTACCAGACCTCCTCCTGGCCTCATCTCTTACCAGTCTGTCCTCCTCACTGTCCTCCTCTCTTACCAGTCTGTCCTTCTCCCTGTCCTCCTCTCTTACCAGACTGTCTGTCCCTGTCCTCTCTCTTACCAGTCTGTCTGTCCTCATCTCTTACCAGTCTGTCCTCCTCTCTTACCAGTCTGTCCTCATCTCTTACCAGTCTGTCTGTCCATCCTCCCTGTCCCTCATCATCTCTTACCAGTCTGTCCTCCTCCCTGTCCTCCTATCTTACTCAGTCTGTCCTCCTCCCTGTCCTCCTACCCTGTCCTCCTTACCAGTCTGTCCTCCACCCTGTCCTCCTCCCTGTCCTCCTCTTACCAGTCTGTCCTCCTCCCTGTCCTCATCTCTTACCAGTCTGTCCTCCTCCCCTGTCCTCTCTCTTCCCACCAGTTCCCTCCCTGTCCTCCTCCCACCCTGTCCTCCCTGTCCTCTCTTACCAGTCTGTCCTCCTCCTGTCCTCATCTCTTACCAGTCTGTCGTCCTCTCTTACCAGTCTGTCCTCCTCCCTGTCCTCCTCTCTTACCAGTCTGTCCTCCTCCCTGTCCTCATCTCTTACCAGTCTGTCCAGGCTGGTGCCAGCGGCCGTGGTGGGTCTCTCCTCTGGGCTGTAGGGTCTGAATCGGGCGTTGAAGACATCAGAGATCCCCCTGGCTGATCTGCTGCTGCCCATCCCAGACGGCTTGGGCTGACCACACCCCTGGAACACCTGAAAGACCACATAGAGACACACCCTGTTAACTTACTGTGGAGAAAACTAACCTCCTTTACAATCCGCCAGGTAGGACAGGGATACCACACATGTGCATTAGTCATATCGAGGAGTCTTGTTATCTAAAAGGGATTACTACAATGTCAACCTCAACTCGTCAAATATCAACCGATTTGACAATAATAGCCCAGCACCATTCAGTAGACCTACAGCCCCATTCAGTAGACCTACAGCCCCATTCAGTAGACCTACAGTGCCATTCAGTAGACCTACAGCCCCATTCAGTAGACCTACAGCCCAGCACCGTTCAGTAGACCTACAGCGCCATTCAGTAGACCTACAGACCCATTCAGTAGACCTACAGACCCATTCAGTAGACCTACAGCACCATTCAGTAGACCTACAGCGCCATTCAGTAGACCTACAGAACCATTCAGTAGACCTACAGCACCATTCAGAAGACCTACAGCGCCATTCAGTAGACCTACAGACCCATACAGTAGACCTACAGACCCATTCAGTAGACCTACAGGCGCCATTCAGTGAACCTACAGCGCCATTCAGTAGACCTACAGCGCCATTCAGTAGACCTACAGAACCATTCAGTAGACCTACAGCCCAGCACCATTCAGTAGACCTACAGCCCAGCACCATTCAGTAGACCTACAGCCCAACACCGTTCAGTAGACCTACAGCACCATTCAGGAGACCTACAGCCCATCACCATTCAGTAGACCTACAGCCCAGCACCATTCAGTAGACCTACAGCCCAGCACCATTCAGTAGATCTACAGCACCATTCAGTAGACCTACAGAACCATTCAGTAGACCTACAGACCCATTCAGTAGACCTACAGACCCATTCAGTAGACCTACAGCGCCATTCAGTAGACCTACAGAACCATTCAGTAGACCTACAGCCCAGCACCATTCAGTAGACCTACAGCCCAGCACCATTCAGTAGACCTACAGCCCAGCACCATTCAGTAGACCTACAGCCCAACACCGTTCAGTAGACCTACAGCACCATTCAGGAGACCTACAGCCCATCACCATTCAGTAGACCTACAGCCCAGCACCATTCAGTAGACCTACAGCCCAGCACCATTCAGTAGATCTACAGCACCATTCAGTAGACCTACAGAACCATTCAGTAGACCTACAGAACCATTCAGTAGACCTACAGCCCAGCACCATTCGGGAGACCAACAGCCCAGCACCATTCAGTAGACCTACAGCCCAGCACCATTCTGTAGACCTACAGCCCAGCACCATTCGGGAGACCAACAGCCCAGCACCATTCGGAGACCAACAGCCCAGCACCATTCGGAGACCAACAGCCCAGCACCATTCAGTAGACCACAGCCCAGCACCATTCAGTAGACCTACAGCCCAACACCATTCAGTAGACCTACAGCCCAGCACCATTCAGTTGACCTACAGCCCAGCACCATTCAGTAGACCTACAGCCCAGCACCATTAAGTAGACCTACAGCCCAGCACCATTAAGTAGACCACAGCCCATCACCATTCAGTAGACCTACAGCCCAACACCGTTCAGTAGATCTACAGCGCCATTCAGTAGACCTACAGAACCATTCAGTAGACCTACAGCCCAGCACCATTCAGTAGACCTACAGAACCATTCAGTAGACCTACAGAACCATTCAGTAGACCTACAGAACCATTCAGTAGACCTACAGCCCAGCACCATTCAGGAGACCTACAGCCCAGCACCATTCAGTAGACCTACAGCACCATTCAGTATACCTACTGCACCATTCAGAGTACCTACAGCACCATTCAGTATACCTACAGCCCAGCGCCATTCAGTAGACCTCAGCCCAGCATGGGGTAGGAAGGATCAAGGAAGGAGGGAGGAGGGGGAGGAAGGAACGGAGGAGGAAGGGGCAAGGGAGGAGAGGGTGGAAGGAGCAGGGGAGGAGGAAGGGGGAGGAAGAAACAGGGGGAGAGGGGAGAGGAAGGAACGGGGGAGGAAGGAGCAAGGGAGGAGAGGGGAAGGAAGGAGCAGGGGAGGAAGGAACGGGGGAGGAAGGAATGGAGGAGAAAGGAAAGGGGGAGGGAGAGGGGAGGAAGGAGCAAGGGAGGAGAGGGGAGGAAGTAGCAGGGGAGGAGGAAGGGGGAGAAACAGGGGAGAGGGGAGAGGAAGGAACGGGGGGAGGAAGGAGCAAGGGAGGAGGGGGAGGAAGGATGGGGGGAGGAAGGAGCAAGGGAGGAGGGGGAGGAAGGAACGGAGGAGGAAGGGGAGGAAGAAACAGGGGGAGAGGGGAGAGGAAGGAATGGGGGAGGAAGGAATGGGAGAGGAAGGAATGGGGGAGGAAGGAATGGGAGAGAAAGGAACGGGGGGAGGAGAGGGGAGGAAGGAGCAGGGAGGGAGAGGGAGGAAGGGACGGGCAAAGACATCTATCTCCTCAGAAACATGGGTCTGTTCTTGGAACAGCTTGACTCTCAGTCATGTCGTGATTCATACTACACTGTAATTTGTGGTTTGGCCTCGTACAGCAGCATGGGGGTTTGAAAACCATTCCCCAATACACGATTACATTTGAGAGACATGTTACAAAACCATTAGGACTTTCTGAAACTCCATCATATTGACCGTGGACTTAACTCACCCTGCCTGACTTAAATGGTATCCATTCTAGACACAAGGCCAACAGACACCAGGGTGTCAGCTGTTCTGAAGAGTCTGAACTTATTGAACGGAACCTTACGGAATGTAAAGAGGTTCTGTTATGGAGTTCTAAATTCCAAGGCTGATAATATTGAGTTTTACAAGTCCTGACAGTTCAAATATTTGTCCAGAATGGGCCTGATGAACAACACCAAAAACAAGCTTATCTTTAAAAACAAAACATAGCTAGTACTTACAAACAGACAGTTCGTCAACAAAGAGAACATTTTAAAAGTTATAATAACTCTGATGAATTGATCAACTTGCATCGTCAGGATAGCAGCAGTCTATATGATAAATAATATGAAACACTAATTCAACATTAACAGGTCGAAAACAGAGCCCTGTGGAACACCTGAGCTGTGTTTCAACATTAACAGGTCGAAAACAGAGCCCTGTGGAACACCTGAGCTGTGTTTGTTTCACACCTGAGCTGTGTTTCAACACTCAGGTCGAAAACAGAGCCCTGTGGAACACCTGAGCTGTGTTTCAACACTCAGGTCGAAAACAGAGCCCTGTGGAACACCTGAGCTGTGTTTCAACACTCAGGTCGAAAACAGAGCCCTGTGGAACACCTGAGCTGTGTTTCAACATTAACAGGTCGAAAACAGAGCCCTGTGGAACACCTGAGCTGTGTTTCAACACTCAGGTCGAAAACAGAGCCCTGGAAAAGGTCGAAAAAACAGAGCCCTGTGGAACACCTGAGCTGTGTTTCAACATTAACAGGTCGAAAACAGAGCCCTGTGGAACACCTGCGCTGTGTTTCAACATTAACAGGTCGAAAACAGAGCCCTGTGGGACACCTGAGCTGTGTTTCAACACTCAGGTCGGAAACAGAGCCCTGTGGAACACCTGAGCTGTGTTTCAACATTAACAGGTCGAAAACAGAGCCCTGTGGAACGCCTGAGCTGTGTTTCAACACTCAGGTCGAGAACAGAGCCCTGTGGGACACCTGAGCTGTGTTTCAACATTAACAGGTCGAAAACAGAGCCCTGTGGAACACCCGAGCTGTGTTTCAACACTCAGGTCGAAAACAGAGCCCTGTGGAACACCTGAGCTGTGTTTCAACACTCAGGTCCAGAACAGAGCCCTGTGGGACACCTGAGCTGTGTTTCAACACTCAGGTCGAAAACAGAGCCCTGTGGAACGCCTGAGCTGTGTTTCAACACTCAGGTCGACAACAGAGCCCTGTGGAACACCTGAGCTGTGTTTCAACACTCAGGTCGAAAACAGAGCCCTGTGGAACACCTGAGCTGTGTTTCAACATTAACAGGTCGAAAACAGAGCCCTGTGGAACACCTGAGCTGTGTTTCAACATTAACAGGTCGAAAACAGAGCCCTGTGGAACACCTGCACTGTATTTCAACACTCAGGTCGAAAACAGAGCCCTGTGGAACACCTGAGCTGTGTTTCAACATTAACAGGTCGAAAACAGAGCCCTGTGGAACACCTGAGCTGTGTTTCAACACTCAGGTCGAAAACAGAGCCCTGTGGAACGCCTGCACTGTGTTTCAACAGTCAGGTTGAAAACAGAGCCCTGTGGAACGCCTGAGCTGTGTTTCAACACTCAGGTCGGAAACAGAGCCCTGTGGAACGCCTGCGCTGTGTTTCAACACTAGGGTCGGAAACAGAGCCCTGTGGAACGCCTGCGCTGTGTTTCAACACTCAGGTCGAAAACAGAGCCCTGTGGAACGCCTGAGCTGTGTTTCACTCAGGAAGAAAACAGAGCCCTGTGGAACGCCTGAGCTGTGTTTCAACACTCAGGTCGAAAACAGAGCCCTGTGGAACACCTGCGCTGTGTTTCAACACTCAGGTCGAAAACAGAGCCCTGTGGAAAGCCCACACCAGTTTGTTTCAACACTCAGGTCTAAAACATGAGCCCTGTGGAACACCTGGTCTGTGTTTCAGACAATCCAAGTCAAAACAGAGCCCTGTGGAGTAGACCACACAGTGTGCTGAATACAACAGGTCATACTACAGTGAAATACACTAACCGTACTATTAGTAGATGTACAGTGAGTATATAGTGAATACAACAGTGTGGACAGACCTTACAGTGAAATCCAGAATCAACAAGGTGTAGTAGACCTTACAGTGAAATGCTGATTACAACAGGTGTAGTAGACCTTACAGTGAAATGCTGAATACAACAGGTGTAGTAGACCAGTGAAATGCTGAATATAACAGGTGTAGTAGACCTTACAGTGAAATGCTGAATACAACAGGTGTAGGTAGACCTCACAGTGAAATGCTGAATACAACAGGTGTAGTAGACCTCACAGTGAAATGCTGAATACAACAGGTGTGGTAGACCTACAGTGAAATGCTGAATGAAACAACAGTGTAGTAGACCTCACAGTGAAATACTGAATACAACAGGTGTAGTAGACCTCACAGTGAAATGCTGAATACAACAGGTAGTAGACCTCACAGTGAAATGCAGAATACAACAGGTGTAGTAGACCTCACAGTGAAATGCTGAATACAACAGGTGTAGTAGACCTTACAGTGAAATGCTGAATACAACAGGTGTAGTAGACCTTACAGTGAAATGCTGAATACAACAGGTGTAGTAGACCTCACAGTGAAATACTGAATACAACAGGTGTAGTAGACCTCACAGTGAAATACTGAATACAACAGGTGTAGTAGACCTCACAGTGAAATGCTGAATATAACAGGTGTAGTAGACCTTACAGTGAAATGCTGAATACAACAGGTGTAGTAGACCTTACAGTGAAATGCTGTATAAGCCTCTTGGACCTAGACTTGGTGCTCAGACCGCTTGCCGTGCGGTAGCAGAGAGAACAGTCTATGACGGTAGGGCCTTCCTCTGACACTGCCTTGTATAGAGGTCCTGGATGGCAGGATGCTTGGCCCCAGGGATGTACTGGGCTGTACATCCTACCCTCTATAGGGCCTTCCTCTGACACCGCCTGGTGTAGAGGTCCTGGATGTCAGGATGGCCCCAGTGATGTACTGGGCCGTACGTACTGCTACCCTGAGGGTCTTCCTCTGACACCGCCTGGTAAAGAGGTCCTGGATGGCAGAAAGCTTGGCCTCGGTGATGTACTGTGTACATCCTACCCTCTATAGGGCCTTCCTCTGACACCGCCTGGTGTAGAGGTCCTGGATGTCAGGATGCTTGGCTGAACGTACTACCCTCTATAGGGTCTTCCTCTGACACCGCCTGGTGTAGAGGTCCTGGATGTCAGGAAGCTTGGCCCCTGTGATGTACGGGGCCTTCAGACCCTCTATAGGGTCTGCTCAGAGGGCCGAGCAGTTGCAGTACCAGGCAGTGATGTACTGGGCCGTACGTACTACCCTCTGTCGGAGACCGAGCAGTTGCAGTACCAGGCAGTGATGCACTGGGCCCTCTACCTCTGTCGGAGACAGCAGTTGCCTTACCAGGCAGTGATGTATTGGGCCCTCTACCCTCTGTCAGAGACCGAGCAGTTGCAGTACCAGGCAGTGATGTACTGGGCCCCTCTACCCTCTGTCGGAGACCGAGGCAGTTGCCTTACCAGGCAGTGATGTATTGGGCCCTCTACCCTCTGTCAGAGACCGAGCAGTTGCAGTACCAGCAGTGATGTACTGGGACCCTCTGTCGGAGACCGAGCAGTTGCAGTACCAGGCAGTGATGTATTGGGCCATCTACCCTCTGTCAGAGACCGAGCAGAGTACCAGGCAGTGATGTACTGGGCCCTCTACCCTCTTCACCAGGCAGTTGCCTTACCAGGCAGTGATCGACCAGTCAGGATGCAGCTGATAAAGTTCTATAGGATATCTAGATCTAGATATACAGGATACAGTTAGTATGCCAAAGATCCGGCTGTCGTACAAACATTCACCAAAATACACATAGTAGCTGAAACTGTCATGCTGTTGTCTTCACCTTAGCTGAAACTGTCATTCTGTTGTCGACACCTTAGCTGAAACTGTCATGCTGTTGTCTTTACCTTAGCTGAAACTCATGTTTTGTTGTCTTTACCTTTAGCTGAAACTGTCATCTTTACTCTTTTAGCTGAAACTGTCATGTTGTTGTCTTTACCTTAGCTGAAACTGTCATGCTGTTGTGTTTTTTACCTTAGCTGAAACTGTCATGTTGTTGTCTTTACCTTAGCTGAAACTGTCATGTTGTTGTCTTTACCTTAGCTGGAAACTGTCATGCTGTTGTCTTTACCTTAGCTGAAACTGTCATGCTGTTGTCTTTACCTTAGCTGAAACTGTCATGTTGTTGTCTTTACCTTAGCTGAAACTGTCATGTTGTGTTGTCTTTACCTTAGCTGAAACTGTCATGTTGTTGTCTTTACCTTAGCTGAAACTGTCATGTTGTTGTCTTTACCTTAGCTGAAACTGTCATGCTGTTGTCTTTACCTTAGCTGAAACTGTCATGTTGTCTTTACCTTAGCTGAAACTGTCATGCTGTTGTCTTTACCTTAGCTGAAAACTGTCATGGTTGTTGTCTTTACCTTTAGCTAAACTGTCATGCTGTTTGTCTACCTTAGCTGAAACTGTCATGTTGTTGTGTTGTCTTTACTCAGCTGAAACTGTCACATGTTGTTGTCTTTACCTTAGCTGAAACTGTCATGTTGTTGTCTTTACCTTAGCTGAAACTGTCATGTTGTTGTCTTTACCTTTAGCTGAAACTGTCATGTTGTTGTCTTTACTCTTTAGCTGAAACTGTCATGTTGCTGTGTTGTCTACTAGCTGAAACTGTTGCTGTGTTGTTCTACCTTAGCTGAAACTGTCATGTTGTTGTCTTTACCTTAGGTGAAACTGTCATGTCGCTGTGTTGTTCTTTACCTTAGCTGAAACTGTCATGCTGTTGTCTTTACCTTAGCTGAAACTGTCATGTTGTTGTCTTTACCTTAGCTGAAACTGTCATGCTGTTGTCTTCACCTTAGCTGAAACTGTCATGTTGTTGTCTTTACCTTAGCTGAAACTGTCATGTCGTTGTGTTGTCTTCACCTTAGCTGAAACTGTCATGTCGTTGTGTTGTCTTTACCTTAGCTGAAACTGTCATGTTGTTGTGTTGTCTTTACCTTTAGCTGAAACTGTCATGCTGTTGTCTTTACCTTAGCTGAAACTGTCATGCTGTTGTCTTTACCTTAGCTGAAACTGTCATGTTGTCTTTACCTTAGCTGAAACTGTCATGTTGAATTTGTGTTGTCTTTACCTTAGCTGAAACTGTCATGCTGTTGTCTTTACCTTAGCTGAAACTGTCATGTCGCTGTTGTCTTTACCTTAGCTGAAACTGTCATGTCGTTATTTGTCTTTACCTTAGCTGAAACTGTCATGTTGTTGTCTTTACCTTAGCTGAAACTGTCATGCTGTTGTCTTTACCTTAGCTGAAACTGTCATGTTGATGTCTTTACCTTAGCTGAAACTGTCATGTTGTTGTGTTGTCTTTACCTTTAGCTGAACTGTCATGCTGTTGTCTTTACCTTAGCTGAAACTGTCATGTTGTGTTGTCTTTACCTTAGCCGAACTGTCATGCTGTTGTCTTTACCTTAGCTGAAACTGTCATGTTGTTGTCTTTACCTTAGCTGAACTGTCATGCTGTTGTCTTTACCTTAGCTGAAACTGTCATGTTGTTGTCTTTACCTTTAGCTGAAAAACTGTCATGTTGTTGTCTTTACCTTAGCTTAAACTGTCTGTTGATGTCTTTACCTTAGCTGAAACTGTCATGTTGTTGTCTTTGTCCAGACTGAAACTGTCATGTTGATGTCTTTACCTTTAGCTGAAACTGTCATGCTGTTGTCTTTACCTTAGCTGAAACTGTCATGTTGTTGTCTTTACCTTAAGCTGAAACTGTCATGTTGTTGTCTTCACCTTAGCTGAAACTGTCATGTTGTTGTCTTTACCTTAGCTGAAAACTGTCATGCTGTTTGTCTTTACCTTAGCTGAAACTGTCATGTTGTTGTGTTGTCTTTACCTTAGCTGAAACTGTCATGTTGTTGTGTTGTCTTTACCTTAGCTGAAACTGTCATGTTGTTGTTGTCTTTACCTTAGCTGAAACAGTCATGTTGTTGTCTTTACCTTAGCTGAAACTGTCATGTTGTTGTCTTTACCTTAGCTGAAACTGTCATGTTGTTGTGTTGTCTTTACCTTAGCTGAAACTGTCATGTTGTCTCTTTACCCTAGCTGAAACTGTCATGTTGTTGTCTTTACCCTTAGTGAAACTGTCATGTTGTTGTGTTGTCTTTACCTTAGCTGAAACTGTCATGTTGTTGTCTTTACCTTACTGAAACTGTCATGTCGTTGTGTTGTCTTTACCTAGCTGAACTGTCATGTTGTTGTCTTTACCTTAAGCTGAAACTGTCATGTCGCTGTCTTCACCTTAGCTGAAACTGTCATGTTGTTGTGTTGTCTTTACCTTAGCTGAAACTGCCGCGTTGTTTGTCTTTACCTTTAGCTGAAATCATGTTGTTGTCTTTACCTTAGCTGAAACTGTCATGTTGTTGTGTTGTCTTTACCTTTAGCTGAACTGTCATGTTGATGTCTTTACCTTAGCTGAAACTGTCATGTTGTTGTTGTCTTTACCTTTTAGCTGAAACTGTCATGCTGTTGTCTTGCATGGTCATGATGGCTTCAGAGATCTTCACATCTATGGGTTCCACGATGTTGAAGGGCCCCTCCAGCCGGTCAGCTACTAGCAACATGGCATCTGTAACAAACACACACACACAATGGTCAGCTACTAGCAACATGGCATCTGTACACACACACACACACACACCCTCCATCCGGTCAGCTACAGCAACATGGCATCTGTAACAACACACGACACACACACACACACACACACACACACTCCATCCGGTCAGCTACCAGCAGCATCTGTAACAACACACGCACACACACACACACACACACACACACACACCATCCACAGCTACAGCAACATGGCATCTGTAACAACACACACACACACACACACACACACACACACACACACACACACTCCAGCCGGTCAGCTACTAGCAACATGGCATCTGTAACAACACACACACACACACACTCCAGCTGGTCAGCTACCAGCAACATGGCATCTGTAACAACACACACACACACACACACACACACACACACACACACACACACACACACACACACACACACACACACACACACACACACTCCAGCGGTCAGCTACCAGCAACATGGCATCTGTAACAACACACACACACACACACAGAGAAGACATTAGATCTGACAGCATACAAACACACACACACACACACACACACACACACACACACACACACACACACACACACACACACACACACACACACACACACACACACACACACACACACACACACACACACACACCTATGTTCCCGAGGGACTTTGAACTCAGCGAGGGCATAGAGAACATCAAAGAGTAATTGTTAATTCAACAGCCTCCTAATTAACACGAACAAAAAAAGACGAATTGTGAATTAGTCTTCAGTAAAACAGCTGAGAAAACAGTACCGATATCTGTGGAACAGAAACTCTGTAATGACATGACGATAACAAACAAGCTGTTATCAAATGTGATTAGTTAAAAGCTGCATTTCATTGTCTATCTGTGTTTGCCAAGAGTTCCTGATTAGAACAATATCCTCCCGTCTGCCACGCTCTCTCTCTCCGGCCTCTAGGTCATCAGGCTGCTGATTATCACCCAACACCTGTCACCATCGTCTCGCGCACCTGCGCCTCATGACACTCACCTGGACTCCATCACCTCCTTGATTATCTCCCCCATATATCTGTCCCTCCCCTCGGTTCTTTCCTCAGGTGTTATTGACTCTGTCTCATGACACTCACCTGGACTCCATCACCTCCTTGATTATCTCCCCCATATATCTGTCCCTCCCCTCAGTTCTTTCCTCAGGTGATAATTGACTCTGTTTTCATGTCGGTGTGTCGTGTTTGTGGTTTGTCTCTTTATTGTTGCGTTTATTTATTAAAACACTGTCCGGTACACTCGTTACAACGTCTCTCATCGCAAACTGTCAAACCATCTGTCTGTTTTTAAATACACACCTCTATACATGGTACTTCCTGTCAAACCATCTGTCTGTCTTAAATACACACCTCTATACATGGTACTTCCTGTCAAACCATCTGTCTGTCTTAAATACACACCTCTATACATGGTACTTCCTGTCAAACTATCTGTCTGTCTTAAATACACACCTCTATACATGGTACTTCCTGTCAAACCATCTGTCTTAAATACACCTCTATACATGGTACTTCCTGTCAAACCATCTGTCTGTCTTAAATACACCTCTATACATGGTACTTCCTGTCAAACCATCTCTCTTAAATACACCTCTATACATGGTACTTCCTGTCAAACCATCTGTCTGTCTTAAATACACACCTCTATACATGGTACTTCCTGTCAAACCATCTGTCTGTCTTAAATACACACCTCTATACATGGTACTTCCTGTCAAACCCTCTGTCTGTCTTAAATACACACCTCTATACATGGTACTTCCTGTCAAACCATCTGTCTGTCTTAAATACACACCTCTATACATGGTACTTCCTGTCAAACCCTCTGTCTGTCTTAAATACACACCTCTATACATGGTACTTCCTGTCAAACCATCTGTCTTAAATACACCTCTATACATGGTACTTCCTGTCAAACCATCTGTCTTAAATACACCTCTATACATGGTACTTCCTGTCAAACCATCTGTCTGTCTTAAATACACCTCTATACATGGTACTTCCTGTCAAACCATCTCTCTTAAATACACCTCTATACATGGTACTTCCTGTCAAACCATCTGTCTGTCTTAAATACACACCTCTATACATGGTACTTCCTGTCAAACCATCTGTCTTAAATACACCTCTATACATGGTACTTCCTGTCAAACCATCTGTCTGTCTTAAATACACACCTCTATACATGGTACTTCCTGTCAAACCATCTGTCGGTCTTAAATACACACCTCTATACATGGTACTTCCTGTCAAACCATCTGTCTGTCTTAAATACACCTCTATATATGGTACTTCCTGTCAAACCATCTGTCTGTCTTAAATACACCTCTATACATGGTACTTCCTGTCAAACCATCTGTCTGTCTTAAATACACACCTCTATACATGGTACTTCCTGTCAAACCATCTGTCTGAAATAAATGGTACACTATGATTCCTAAATCACTTGATTTGTTGGTCTTCCAAAACTATTGTTCTGAAACCTATATTCCATAGTGTAGTGAGTCTGAGGAAGTGGGGAGGACTGTAACTGCAGGAAGTTCCAAAGGGTGGGAGGACAGGAAGTGGGGAGGACTGTAACTGCAGGAAGTTCCAAAGGGCAGGAGGACAGGAAGAGTACAGTACATTAGTGACAGGAAGCAGATTACTCTGTGTGAGGTCTGGACAGGAAGAGTACAGTACATCGCAGACAGGAAGCAGATTACTCTGTGTGAGGTCTGGACAGGAAGAGTAGAGTACATCACAGACAGGAAGCAGATTACTCTGTGTGTCTGAGGTCTGGACAGGAAGACTCTGTGTGAGGTCTGGACAGGAAGAGTACAGTACATCGCAGACAGGAAGCAGATTACTCTGAGGTCTGGACAGGAAGAGTAGAGTACATCACAGACAGGAAGCAGATTACTCTGTGTGAGGTCTGGACAGGAAGAGTACAGTACATCGCAGACAGGAAGCAGATTACTCTGTGTGAGGTTTGGACAGGAAGAGTACAGTACATCGCAGACAGGAAGCAGATTACTCTGTGTGAGGTCTGGACAGGAAGAGTACAGTACATCGCAGACAGGAAGCAGATTACTCTGTGTGAGGTCTGGACAGGAAGAGTAGAGTACATTAGTGACAGGAAGCAGATTACTCTGTGTGAGGTCTGGACAGGAAGAGTAGAGTACATTAGATTACTCTGTGTGAGGTTTGATTACAGGAAGCAGATTACTCTGTGTGAGGTCTGGACAGGAAGAGTACAGTACATTAGTGACAGGAAGCAGATTACTCTGTGTGAGGTTTGGCATGGATCAATACTGAAGATAGATGACTCTATTGTCCAGCTCTTTGTTTTCATTAAAACAATGTGTTATTAATCTGTGTTCATATAAAACACATTGATCTAGCTTCATATAGAACCTATTACTGTGGAGGTGAACCTATTCACCTGCCGAGCTCTGCAAGAGAATAGATGAAAATGTACTTCATCTTTTCATTAGACTCTCCTCCGCAAAATATCATAAAGCTTTACAGTGTCTGGACGATACGGGGGAGAGAGAGAGAGAGGGAGAGACAGAGGGAGAGAGGGAGAGAGAGATAGGGGAGAGGGAGAGAGAGAGGGGAGGGAGAGAGAGAGGGAGAGAGAGAGAGAGAGAGAGGAGAGATTAGGAGACAGAGGGAGAGAGAGAGAGAGAGAGATAGAGAGATAGATAGAGGGAGAGAGAGGGAGAGAGAGAGAGAGAGAGAGAGAGGGAGACGGGGAGATAGAGGGAGAGAGAGAGAGAGAGAGAGAGAGGAGAGGGAGACGAGAGAGAGAGAGAGGAGGGAGAGAGAGAGAGGAGAGAGAGAGGGAGGAGGGAGAGAGAGAGAGATATAGAGAGAGAGACAGAGGGAGAGAGGAGAGAGAGAGGGAGAGAGAGGAGAGAGAGAGGAGAGGGAGACGGAGAGGAGAGGGAGGAGAGAGAGAGAGGGAGAGGGAGAGAGGGAGAGAGAGAGAGACAGAGAAAGAGAGACAGGGGAGAGAGAGAGAGGGAGAGGGGAGAGAGAGGGAGAGGGAGAGAGGGAGAGAGAGAGAGGGAGGGAGACGGGAGAGGGAGGGAGGGGAGAGAGGAGGAGGGAGGAGGGAGGGAGGGAGAGAGAGGAGAGAGGGAGGGGAGAGAGGGAGGGGAGAGGGAGGGGAGGGAGGGAGGGGAGAGAGGGAGGGGAGAGGCTGGGAGAGGAGCCAGAGAGGGAGAGAGGGGAGAGAGTCAGAGAGAGAGAGAGACAGAGAGGAGAGAGATAGAGGGAGAGCAAGTCCTTTCATTACAGTAGAGAGAAACCAAAGCAAAGAACTGGGACCTGAGAGTCAATTAGGAGCAGAAATGAAAGACGTGTCAACAGAGCAGAGATGAGGAACCTCAGGGCAGATTCAATAAGAACTGACTCGCGAGGCTAAAAAACACAAAGGAATATCCCACAAAGATCGTTACCTCACAGATACATTACTACTTTTGTTCAACAAATACAATTACTACTGTTGTCTCAAAATACAGGGTTGTTTTGTTAAATTCTTTGTCATTTTAAGTTTAGAGTTCCACAAATCAGGTATGTCTAATTTACATGTTACTGTAGGGATGAATATTGTTAGCCATGCAAATATACATTCCTGTCTGTTACATTAACTAATTCCAATGGTGGTATGGTAACATCACATCCTGTTGAGCCCGTGAAGTCTCATGTCCCAGAATCATCACATCCTGTTGAGTCTGTGTACAAGTCTCATGTCCCAGAATCACATCCTGTTGAGCTCCGTGTACAAGTCTCATGTCCCAGAATCAATCACATCCTGTTGAGCTCCACAAGTCCATGTCCCAGAATCACATCCTGCTGAGCCGTGTACAAGTCTCATGTCCCAGAATCACATCCTGGTTGAGTCGTGTACAAGTCTCATGTCCCAGAATCACATCCTGTTGAGCTCGTGTACAAGTCTCATGTCCCAGAATCACATCCTGTTGAGCCCGTACAAGTCTCATGTCCCAGAATCACATCCTGTTGAGCCCGTGTACAAGTCTCATGTCCCAGAATCACATCATCCTGTTGAGCTCCGTGTACAAGTCTCATGTCCCAGAATCACATCCTGTTGAGCTCCGTGTACAAGTCTCATGTCCCAGAATCACATCCTGTTGAGCCCGTGTACAAGTCTCTATGTGTCCTCAACATCACATCCTGTTGAGCTCGTGTACAAGTCTCATGTCCCAGAATCACATCCTGTTGAGCTCCGTGTACAAGTCTCATGTTCCAGAATCACATCCTGTTGAGCTATTAAAGTCTCATGTCCCAGAATCACATCCTTAATAGATCCGTGTACAAGTAACATGTCCCAGAATCACATCCTGTTGAGCTCCGTGTACAAGTCTCATGTCCCAGAATCACATCCTGTTGATACGATATTCATGTTCCAGAAAAACATCACATCCTGTTGATCAAGTTACAAGTCACAAATGTCCCAGAATGAATCCTGTTGAGCTCCGGAAACACAAAGTCTCATGTCCCAGAATCACATCCTGTTGAGCTCCGTACAAGTCTCATGTTCCAGAACTCAATCCTGTTGAGCTTCATACAAGTCTCATGTCCCAGAATAACAATAAATATTAAATAAATATTAAATATATATTAAAAGATATATTGGAACAAATATTAAATAATGGGTCGAGCACAGAGTCTTGCTGAACACATAATTGACATTGACATTTATGCAAAAGAAAACACATGACCTTTTATCAAGTTCCACAAAATACACAAATTAAAATGAAACAAGTACACTATCCAGAAACACAACGTCATGACCTAGCCCAAGGTCAGCTCGTAATGAGGTGATACGACTGTAATTACAGTCGCCGCTCACTCGAAAGCCCATTCTTCACCTGCCTTAAAACAGTAAACAATATCAGAGCTCCGAGAAGGTCATTCATTGGAACTTTAGAGTTTAGCAGAGGACTATTGAGTAGTATTACTGTAACTATAGAGTAGTATTACTGTAGAAGGTAGTATTACATGTAACTATAGAGTAGTATTACTGTGGCTATAGATGTAGTAATACTGTAACTATAGAGTTGTATTACTGTAACTATAGAGTAGTATTCACAGCTTTATGGTATTACTGTAACTATAGAGTAGTGTTACTGTAACTATAGAGTAGTATTACTGTAGATATAGAGTACTATTACTGTAGATATAGAGTACTATTACTGTAAGATAGAGTATTAATACTGTAACTATAGAGTAGTATTACTGTAGATATAGAGTAGTATTACTGTAGCTATAGAGTAGTATTACTGTAACTATAGAGTAGTGTTACTGTAACTAGAGTAGTGTTACTGTGATATAGAGTATTTACTGTAGATATAGAGTAAATTATTACTGTAGATATAGAGTAGTGGCTGTAACTATAGAGTAGTATTACTGTATTAGACTGTATTACTGTAACTATAGAGTAGTACTGTAACTATAGAGTAGTGTTACTGTAGCTATAGAGTAGTATTACTGTAACTATAGAGTAGTATTACTGTAATATAGAGTTATAGAGTAGAGTAGTATTACTGTAGATATAGAGTAGTATTACTGTAGCTATAGAGTAGTATTAGCATTACTGTAGACTATAGAGCTAGAGTAGTATTACTGTAGTAGTGTTACTGTAACTATAGAGAGCTACTAGATATTATTATAGAGTAGTGTTACTGTAACTATAGAGTAGCAACTGTAACTATAGAGTAGTATTACTGTAACTATAGAGTAGTATTACTGTATATATAGAGCTATAGAGTAGTGTACTGTAACTATAGAGTAGTATTACTGTAACTATAGAGTAGTATTACTGTAACTATAGAGTAGTATTACTGTGGCTATAGAGTAGTATTACTGTGGCTATAGAGTAGTATTACTGTAACTATAGAGTAGTATTACTGTAACTATAGAGTAGTGTTACTGTAACTATAGAGTAGTATTACTGTAACTATAGAGTAGTATTACTGTAACTTTTAGAGCTATAGAGTAGTATTACTGTGGCTATAGAGTAGTATTACTGTAACTATAGAGTAGTATTACTGTAACTATAGAGTAGTAATACTGTAGCCTTGCTAGTATGTTACTGCCTGTGCCTTTGAAGAGCTATTTTGTTTGTTGAGTTTGCAGCCTCAGCTTGTGATTGTGCTTGTGGTGGTTGGTTAGATTTCCATCAGGAGCCTGTTGGAGGTCAGACTAACTTGTGTCCTGGGAGGTCTTCAGCTGCTGTCTGTCCTTGTGGCTCAGATTTAACTATATTGCTCTGGGGAATGTAGCAAAGGCCTCAGAGTTACTATACTGCTCTGGGGAAAGTAACTAAGGCCTCAGAGTAACTATATTGGTCTGGGGAAAAGTAGACAAGGCCTCAGAGTAACTATACTGCTCTGGGGAAAGTAACTAAGGCCTCAGAGTTACTATATTGCTCTGGGGAAAGTAACTAAGGCCTCAGAGTTACTATACTGCTCTGGGGAAAGTAGACAAGGCCTCAGATTATCTATACTGTCCCGGAGAAAGTAACTAAGGCTTCAGAGTAACTATACTACCGCAGATAAAGCAACTAAGGCCACAGATTAAGGCCTCAGAGTAACTATCCTGTCCTGGAGAAAGTAACTAAGGCCTCAGAGTAACTCTACTGCTCTGGAGAAAGTAACTAAGGCCTCAGAGTAACTCTACTGTCCCGGAGAAAGTAACTAAGGCCTCAGAGTAACTCTACTGCTCTGGAGAAAGTAACTAAGGCCTCAGAGTAACTCTAGTGCTTTGGAGAAAGTAACTAAGGCCTCAGAGTAACTCTAGTGCTTTGGAGAAAGTAACTAAGGCCTCAGAGTAACTCTACTGTCCCGGAGAAAGTAACTAAGGCCTCAGAGTAACTCTACTGCTCTGGAGAAAGTAACTAAGGCCTCAGAGTAACTCTACTGCTCTGGAGAAAGTAACTAAGGCCTCAGATTAAGGCCTCTTCGACTGTCTCCATAGGAGAACACTTTTTGGTTCCAGGTAGAACCCTTTTTGGTTCCAGATATAACTATTTTGGGTTCCATGTAGAACCTTTTGGGGAAAGGGTTCTACATGGAACTTAATAAGGTTCTACCTGGAATCTTAAAGCGTTCCTCAAAGGGTTATTTTATGGGGACAGCCAATGGGGACAGCCAGTGGGGACAGCCAATGGGGACACCCAATGGGGACAGCCAATGGGGACAGCCAATGGGGACAGCCAATGGGGACACCCAATGGGGACAGCCAGTGGGGACAGCCAATGGGGACAGCCAATGGGGACAGCCAATGGGGACAGCCAATGGGGACACCCAATGGGGACAGCCAATGGGGACAGCCAATGGGGACAGCCAATGGGGACACCCAATGGGGACAGCCAGTGGGGACAGCCAATGGGGACAGCCAATGGGGACAGCCAATGGGGACAGCCAGTGGGGACAGCCAATGGGGACAGCCAGCCAATGGGGACAGCCAATGGGGACAGCCAAATAACTATTTTAGGTTCTAGATACAGTGAGAGGGGAAAAAGGTATTTGATCCCCTGCTGATTTTGTACGTTTGACAAAGAAATGACCAATTTATAACATTTTTTGACAAAGAAATGATCAATTTATAACATTTTTTGACAAAGAAATTATCAATTTCTAACATTTTTTGACATTTGTTTTTCTGGATGTTCTGTTGTTGTTATTCAGTCTCTCACTGTTCAAATACAAAAACCATTACAATTATAGACGGGTCATTTCTCTGTCAGAGGACAAACGTACAAAATCAGCCATGGGGATCAAATACTTTCCTTCTCACTGTAGCTCCTTTTATTCTAAAGGTGTACTGCTCTGGAGAATATAGCTAGGCCTCCTGTGGAAATCTTTTAGCAGAGTTAAAGAAAGCTAGTCCACATCTCATTAGTCCTTCCATAAAACCCACAAGATAAAACGTATCAATCCTCAATTGACTTCCACCACCTATTTAATATTTTTCATTCTGTTTAATGAATATTTTATGGAGACGGAGGAGTAATGAGGCAACTTTGCTAAAAAATTTGCAAAAGTGAGAGGTTATATCTCTCGGGCTTAAATAAGTTTTGCCAGGCTAGTCGCACATTAGGAGACGTTCTAGCGAGAAATCCCTGCTTACCAATCATCATCTAGCTACAGGGAGGAAAAGACACTGCTGCCTACTCCACAGACTGACTATAAGAGAAGTGGCCACGTACAGGGGTGGAGGGTACTAACAGACCTACAGTGTACTACTGTTGACCAGGGTCCATAGGGTCCATCATCTAGCTACAGGGAGGAAAAGACACTGCTGCCTACTCCACAGACTGACTATAAGAGAAGTGGCCACGTACAGGGGTGGAGGGGGGCGGGGGGTACTAACAGACCTACAGTGTACTACTGTTGACCAGGGTCCATAGGGTCCATCATCTAGCTACAGGGAGGAAAAGACACTGCTGCCTACTCCACAGACTGACTATAAGAGAAGAGGCATATTTGATCACACCAATGATTGATACTAACAGCTCATTTAAAGTTGTAAAGATATCTAGTTAAATGCACACTAACTTTTATTAAAGCTGGTCACATAATGTTACAGTTGACTACATAGCTGTCAATAACACTGACCCAGTTTATACGACTTTAGGTGGAGTAAAGAGACCAGCAGACACTGGGACAAGGTGTCTTTGTGAGGCGTTAGCTAGCAGCTAGCTAGCAGACACTGGGACAAGGTGTCTTTGTGAGGCGGTAGCTAACAGCTAGCTAGCAGACACTGGGACAAGGTGTCTTTGTGAGGCGGTAGCTAACAGCTAGCTAGCAGACACTGGGACAAGGTGTCTTTGTGAGGCGGTAGCTAACAGCTAGCTAGCAGACACTGGGACAAGGTGTCTTTGTGAGGGGGTAGCTAACAGCTAGCTAGCAGACACTGGGACAAGGTGTCTTTGTGAAGCGGTAGCTAACAGCTAGCAGACACTGGGACAAGGTGTCTTTGTGAGGCGGTAGCTAACAGCTAGCTAGCAGACACTGGGACAAGGTGTCTTTGAGGCAGTAGCTAACAGCTAGCTAGCAGACACTGGGACAAGGTGTCTTTGTGAGGTGAGAGGGTAGCTAACAGCTAGCTAGCAGACACTGGGACAAGGTGTCTTTGTGAGGCGGTAGCTAACAGCTAGCAGACACTGGGACAAGGTGTCTTTGTGAGGCGGTAGCTAACAGCTAGCAGACACTGGGACAAGGTGTCTTTGTGAGGCGGTAGCTAATAGCTAGCAGACACTGGGACAAGGTGTCTTTGTGAGAAAGTAGCTAACAGCTAGCTAGCAGACACTGGGACAAGGTGTCTTTGTGAGGCGGTAGCTAATAGCTAGCAGACACTGGGAAAAGGTGTCTTTGTGAGAAAGTAGCTAACAGCTAGTTGGATGTGATCAGGGACACCGTTACTGGAACATTCATAGAGCCTGTTGAAATCCCCCCTGACAACCAGGTAAACACACCAGGAGAGGAGAGTCCCAAATGGCAGCTCATGCTCCTCCCTACAGTGTACTACTGTTGACCAGGGTCCATAGGGCCAGTTACATGGTAGTACACTATATAAGGGAACAGGTTGTCATTTGGGATGCGTGGAGGGGACCAACAGACCTTCATGTACTTAACTCTGGAGGAACAAATTCTCTTTTCATGTGCAGGACTCTATAAAGTACACATCGCCATGGAAACCGTTGATTAACGGAAAGCCGGAAAAGCCGAAGGGGGAAATGTTTTCTGAAATCCTAAAATAAATTCATAAATAAAACCAAGGAGAGGAGTAGACTGCAAACGTGTAAAAGGTTTATCGTAATGTCTGGTAAACCCAGAACCACATCAAGAGTATGAATACTTTCTTGTTTATCTTGTATTACACAGACAAGGCAGCAGTGAAGTATTTCCTGTGAATAATAATTACAGGGTTTGAACCATCCTCCTACAAGCTCAGTGATTTACAATCCGTTTAATTCCATCTCCTTAACATAAATCAGGGCAGGGCATCAAAGACACACTGCAGGGCAGGGCAGCAAACCTCTTGAATCTGACTGGATCTAACTCTCTCCTCATTAACATAAATCAGGGCAGGGCAGCAAACCTCTTGAATCTGACTGGATCTAACACTCCCTCGTTAACATAAATCAGGGCAGGGCAGCAAACCTCTTGAATCTGACTGGATCTAACTCTCCCTCGTTAACATAAATCAGGGCAGGGCAGCAAACCTCTTGAATCTGACTGGATCTAACACTCCCTCGTTAACATAAATCAGGGCAGACCAGCAAACCTCTTGAATCTGACTGGATCTAACTCTCTCCTCATTAACATAAATCAGGGCAGACCAGCAAACCTCTTGAATCTGACTGGATCTAACTCTCTCCTCATTAACATAAATCAGGGCAGGGCAGCAAACCTCTTGAATCTGACTGGATCTAACTCTCCCTCGTTAACATAAATCAGGGCAGGGCAGCAAACCTCTTGAATCTGACTGGATCTAACACTCCCTCGTTAACATAAATCAGGGCAGGGCAGCAAACCTCTTGAATCTGACTGGATCTAACACTCCCTCGTTAACATAAATCAGGGCAGGGCAGCAAACCTCTTGAATCTGACTGGATCTAACACTCCCTCGTTAACATAAATCAGGGCAGGGCAGCAAACCTCTTGAATCTGACTGGATCTAACTCTCTCCTCGTTAACATAAATCAGGGCAGGGCAGCAAACCTCTTGAATCTGACTGGATCTAACTCTCTCCTCGTTAACATAAATCAGGGCAGGGCAGCAAACCTCTTGAATCTGACTGGATCTAACTCTCTCCTCGTTAACATAAATCAGGGCAGGGCAGCAAACCTCTTGAATCTGACTGGATCTAACTCTCTCCTCGTTAACATAAATCAGGGCAGGGCAGCAAACCTCTTGAATCTGACTGGATCTAACTCTCCCTCGTTAACATAAATCAGGGCAGACCAGCAAACCTCTTGAATCTGACTGGATCTAACTCTCTCCTCATTAACATAAATCAGGGCAGACCAGCAAACCTCTTGAATCTGACTGGATCTAACTCTCTCCTCATTAACATAAATCAGGGCAGACCAGCAAACCTCTTGAATCTGACTGGATCTAACTCTCTCCTCATTAACATAAATCAGGGCAGGGCAGCAAACCTCTTGAATCTGACTGGATCTAACTCTCTCCTCATTAACATAAATCAGGGCAGGGCAGCAAACCTCTTGAATCTGACTGGATCTAACTCTCCCTCGTTAACATAAATCAGGGCAGGGCAGCAAACCTCTTGAATCTGACTGGATCTAACTCTCCCTCGTTAACATAAATCAGGGCAGGGCAGCAAACCTCTTGAATCTGACTGGATCTAACTCTCCCTCGTTAACATAAATCAGGGCAGGGCAGCAAACCTCTTGAATCTGACTGGATCTAACTCTCCCTCGTTAACATAAATCAGGGCAGGGCAGCAAACCTCTTGAATCTGACTGGATCTAACTCTCCTCGTTAACATAAATCAGGGCAGGGCAGCAAACCTCTTGAATCTGACTGGATCTAACTCTCCCTCGTTAACATAAATCAGGGCAGGGCAGCAAACCTCTTGAATCTGACTGGATCTAACTCTCCCTCGTTAACATAAATCAGGGCAGGGCAGCA
>NW_027040455.1:0-5000 GCF_034236695.1 Oncorhynchus nerka
CAGTCTGACTACACACACACACACACACACACACACACACGCACGCACGCACGCACGCACGCACGCACACACGCACTACGCACACACACACACACACACACACACACACACACACTTTACACTTACACGTCTTACACACACACATCAACCTTTACTGTGACTCTTCTCCTTTTTCTTTGTTTGGTTTATACCTAGATTCTGTTATAAACCCTTTTTATTTTTACTGCAAAATATTGTAGGGATTGTCATGAGGAAGATGTCTTCCACATCACTCATTTAACTGGAGTGTAGCTTGGAGATAGAAACTATTATCACAATGAAAAAGGGGCCGTGGAGAGAGGAAGAGGAGAGAGGAGAGGAGAGGGAGGAGAGGAAGGGAGAGGAAGAGAGGAGAGGAGAGGGAGAGGGAGAGGAGAGGAGAGGAGAGGAGAGGAGAGGAGAGGAGAGGATGCTCCCAGATCAAACAGAAATGACTATTTGAAATGTCTCTTTTGCTGGAGATGTTACCATTGAGAGACATGTGGAGAACACCTGTTAATTGTTGATATAAGGTATAGCGGGCAGCATTTTCACTTTTACGGATAAATAGCGTGCTCATTTCAACTTCATGCTACTCATGCCAAGACTATAAGATATGCATATTATTAGTAGATGTGGATAGAAAACACTCTGAAGTTTCTAAAACTGTTTTAATCATGTCTGAGAGTATAACATAACTTATGTAGCAGACAAAACCCACAGGACTAACTGTTCAGAATTGTTTTGTTTTTTTGCCTCTGACTGTTCCCTGAGTTGTCGCTGCTGATATTTCATAGGAACCGAGTTATCAGTTCCTACCACTGGATGTCACCATTCTTTGGAATTTGGTTGAGGTTATTCCTCTTGTGCAACGAAGAAGAAGCACATCCTGGAACAACGTTACACTATTGAGAGTTGCGCAAGGCGTAAAAGGAGCATGGTTTGTTCACTTCCTGTAGTGAAAACAGAGTAGCCCATTTACAATTTGATCGATTATTAAAGTTAAAAATTCCTAAGTTGTATTACAAAGTAGTTTGACATTTTTTTTTTTGCAAAGTTTATAGGCAACTTTTGAAATGTTTTTGTAGTGACGTTGCGTTTTTGTAAACTGTTTTTTTCTGGATCAAACGCTTTATAAATTGACATTTTGGATATATATGGACAGATTAATCGGACAAGGACCAATTGATGTTTATAGGACATATTGGAGTGCCAACAGAAAAAGCTTCGTCAAAGGTAATGCATGTTTATATTTTATTTCAGCGTTTTGTAGCGCCTGCAGGGGTTGAAATATGCTACTCTCTCTTTGTTTACTATTGTGCTGTCATCAGATAATAACTTCTTATGCTTTGTGAAAAAGCCTTTTTAAATCTGACGTTGGCTGGATTCACAACAGTGTAACTAGTGAGTATTTTACATGTGTGATTCCAATGAGATTGGAATTTGTATATCATTATTTCAATTTGCGGCGCTGCATTTTCCCTGTTTTCTTTTTCCAGTGGGGCATAGCGTCCCTATACCTACTAAATTAGCATATTTCAACCTAAGTTCTGTTATACTCACAGACATGACAGACATGATTCAAACAGTTTTAGAAACTTCCAGGTGTTTTCTATCCAAATCTATGAATAATATGCACTTATCTTATAGTCTTGGCATGAAGTAGCAGGAAGTTGAAATTGGGCACGCTATTTATCCAAAAGTGAGAATTCTGTCCCCTCGCCCCAAGAGGATGCTTTATAAACTATTCCATATGTAGTGCTATGGGCCCCTTACCCTATGGGCTCCCATGTGCACTACATAAGGAAATAGGGTACAATGGAATGAATAAATGTGTTCTGAGGACAACCAGTCACACCAACCCTCCTCTCCTCACCTTTAGAAACAAACAACCTGCACCAACCTCCTCTCCTCACACCCCAGAAACACACAACCTGAACCTCCTCCTCTCCTCCCAGCACTCCTCTCTCCTCACACCTTTAGAAACAAACAACCTGCCAACCTCCCTCCCCTCACCTTTAGAAACACTCAACCTGCCAACCCCCTCCCCTCTCCTCACACCTTTGAAACACACACAACCTGCCAACCTCCTCTCCCTCACACCTTTAGAAACACACAACCTGCCAGCCTCCTCTCCTCACACCTTTAGAAACACACAACCTGCCAACCTCTTCTCCTCACACCTTTAGAAACACACAACCTGCCAACCTCCTCTCCTCACACCTTTAGAAACACACAACCTGCCAACCTCCTTTCCTCACACCTTTAGAAACACACAACCTGCCAACCTCCTCACCTCACAGCTTTAGAAACACACAACCTGCCAACCTCCTCTCCTCAAAGCTTAAGAAACACACAACCTCCTCTCCTCACACCTTTAGAAACACACAACCTCCTCTCCTCACACCTTTAGAAACACACAACCTGCCAACCTCCTCACCTCACAGCTTTAGAAACACACAACCTGCCCAACCTCCTCTCCTCAAAGCTTAAGAAACACACAACCTCCTCACCTCACACCTTTAGAAACACACAACCTCCTCTCCTCACACCTTTAGAAACACACATCCTGCCAACCTCCTCTCCTCACACCTTTAGAAACACACAACCTGCCAACCTCCTCATCTCACACCTTTAGAAACACACAACCTTCTCTCCTCACACCTTTAGAAACACACAACCTCCTCAGCTCACACCTTTAGAAACACACAACCTGCCAACCTCCTCTCCTCACAGCTTTAGAAACACACAACCTCCTCTCCTCACACCTTTAGAAACACACAACCTGCAACCTCCTCTCCTCACAGCTTCACACCTTTGAAACACACAACCTCCTCTCCTCACACCTTTAGAAACACACAACCTGCCAACCTCTCTCTCACACCTTTTGAAACACTTACAACCTGCCAACCTCCTCTCCTCACACCTTTGAAAACACACAACCTGCCAACCTCCTCTCCTCACCTTTAGAAACACAACCTGCCAACCTCCTCTCCTCACACCTTTAGAAAACACACCTGCCCAACCTGCCAACCTCCCTCTCCTCACACCTTTAGAAACACACAACCTGCCAACCTCCTCATCTCACACCTTTAAAAACACACAACCTTCTCTCTCACACCTTTAGAAACACACAACCTCCTCAGCTCACACCTTTAGAAACACACAACCTGCCAACCTCCTCTCCTCACAGCTTTAGAAACACACAACCTCCTCTCCTCACACCTTTAGAAACACACAACAACCTGCCTCCTCTCCTCACAGCTTCAGAAACACACACAACCTCCTCTCCTCACACCTTTAGAAACACACAACCTGCCAACCTCCTCTCACAATCTGCCAACCTCCTCTGAGGGTATAAAATGTTATTAATATTTTAGAACAAGCCCTATTTTCATTTCTGAAACACACAACCTGCCAACGGGGCCTCTCCTTTTAGAAACACACAACCTCCTCACCCTCACACCTTTAGAAACACACAACCTGCCAACCTCCTCTCCTCTCACCTTTAGGAAACACACAACCTCCCTCTCCCTCACCGGTTTTAGAAACACACAACCTGCCAACCTCACTCTCCCTCATGGTGTTAGAAACACACAACCTGCCATGCTCCTCTCCTCACACCTTTAGGAAACACACAGGACCTGACAACCTCCTCAAGGAAAAGTAGCTGACAGGGAAGGTAACAAATGAACAAATGCTATTGCTCTCCGTAATGAGGTATAAAATGTTATTAATATTTTAGAACAAGCCCTATTTTCATTTCTGAAACCAAGGGATGACAAGGGGCCTCTTTTCAAAGACTTCCAGTCAAAGGCAATGGGAGATTCATTGACTTTCTCTCGTATTGAGTTTGAAAATCCAGAGGCCCATTAGTTGACCAGGGATTTTCTGTGCAGTTTTATATTTGCATTTCCAATGAAGGCACTTTGACTAAGGATGTTCTCTGTTTAGTGATGCTTCAGTAGTACATGAGGAGGAGAGATGACCAGGAAGGGGAGAGGGATGAGGAAGGAAATGGGGTGGTGTGGGAGGGGAGGGAGGAGGAGGGAGGAGGGAGTCCTCCCAGGGTGACGATAGACATCCCTTATAGAGTTAGTAGACAAATATCTGCCAGATCAGAGGCAAGTGAGATGACCAGGGATGTTCTCTGTTTAGTGAGTCCTGCCCAGATCAGAGGCAGTAGGGATGACCAGGGATGTTCTCTGTTTAGTGAGTCCCTCCAGATCAGAGTTCTCTATTTAGTAGGGATGACCAGGGATGTTCTCTGTTTAAGTCCCAGATCCAGAGGCACTAGGGGTGACCAGATATTCTCTGTTTAGTTCCTCCTGTAGGGATGACTGGGATGTTCTCTGTTTAGTGAGTCCTCCAGATCAGAGGCAGTAGTGTGACCAGGGATGTTCTCTGTTTAGTGAGTCCTCCAGATCAGAGGCAGTAGGGATGACCAGGGATGTTCTCTGTTTAGTGAGTCCTCCAGATCCAGTAGAGATGACCAGGGATGTTCTCTGTTTCCAGTCAGAGGCAGTGGCCAGGGATGTTCTCTCAGTGTCTGAGACAGTAGGGATGACCAGGGATGTTCTCTGTTTAGTGAGTCCTCCAGATCAGAAGACAGTAGGGATGACCAGGGATGTTCTCTGTTTAGTGATGAGTCTGCCAGATCAGAGACAGTAGGGATGACCAGGGATGTTCTCTGTTTAGTGAGTCCTCCAGATCAGAGGCAGTAGAGATGACCAGGGATGTTCTCTGTTTAGTGAGTCCTCCAGATCAGAGGCAGTAGTGATGACCAGGGATGTTCTCTGTTTAGTGAGTCCTCCAGATCAGAGGCAGTAGGGATGACCAGGGATGTTCTCTGTTTAGTGAGTCTGCCAGATCAGAGACAGTAGGGATGACCAGGGATGTTCTCTGTTTAGTGAGTCCTCCAGATCAGAGGCAGTAGGGATGACCAGGGATGTTCTCTGTTTAGTGAGTCTGCCAGATCAGAG
>NW_027040455.1:7500-32500 GCF_034236695.1 Oncorhynchus nerka
ACCTCTAAACTGGGACTCTCTCTCTGTAATCACTACGACCACCTCTACACTGGGCCTCTCTCTCTCTCTAATCACTATGACCACCTCTAAACTGGGACTCTCTCTCTCTAATCACTACGACCACCTCTACACTGGGACTCTCTCTCTCTAATCACTACGACCATCTCTAAACTGGGACTCTCTCTCTCTAGTCACTACGACCACCTCTACACTGGGACTCTCTCTCTCTCTAATCACTATGACCACCTCTAAACTGGGACTCTCTCTCTCTAGTCACTACGACCACCTCTACACTGGGACTCTCTCTCTCTAATCACTATGACCACTTCTACACTGGGACTCTCTCTCTCTAATCACTATGACCACTTCTACACTGGGACTCTCTCTCTCTAGTCACTATGACCACCTCTACACTGGGACTCTCTCTCTCTAATCACTATGACCACTTCTACACTGGGACTCTCTCTCTCTAGTCACTCGACGACCACCTCTACACTGGGACTCTCTCTCTAATCCCTCGACCACCTCTACACAGGACTCTCTCTCTCTCTCTAATCACCTCGACCACTCTCTAAACTGGGACTCTCTCTCTCTAGTCACTACGACCACCTCTACACTGGGACTCTCTCTCTCTTTCTCTCTAGTCACTACGACAACGTCCAAATTAGGACTCTCTCTCTCTAATCACTACGACAACATCCAAATTAGGACTCTCTCTCTCTAGTCATTACGACCACCTCTAAACTGGGACTCTCTCTCTCTCTCTAGTCACTACGACCACGTCCAAATTAGGACTCTCTCTCTCTAGTCACTACGACCAACTCTGCACAGGGACTCTCTCTCTCTGGTCTCTAGACCACCTCTAAACTGGGACTCTCTCTAGTCACTACGACCAACTCTACACAGGGACTCTCTCTCTCTAGTCTCTCGACCCACTCTACACAGGGACTCTCTCTCTCTAGTCACTACACCAACTCTACACAGGGACTCTCTCTCTCTAGTCCTCGACCAACTCTACACTGGGACTCTCTCTCTCTCTCTCTCTAGTCACTACGACCCACGTCCAAATTAGGACTCTCTCTCTCTCTCTAGTCACTCGACAACTCTACACTGGGACTCTCTCTCTCTCTCTCTCTCTCTAGTCACTCGACCAACTCTACACTGGGACTCTCTCTCTCTAGTCACTATGACAACGTCCCAAATTAGGACTCTCTCTCTCTAGTCACTCGACCAACTCTACACAGGGACTCTCTCTCTCTAATCACTACGACAACGTCCAAATTAGGACTCTCTCTCTCTAGTCACTACGACCCGTCCAAATTAGGACTCTCTCTCTCTAGTCACTATGGCCAACTCTACACTGGGACTCTCTCTCTCTCTCTAGTCACTCGGCCAACTCTACACTGGGACTCTCTCTCTCTCTCTCTCTAGTCACTACGGCCACGTCCAAATTAGGACTCTCTCTCTCTCTCTAGTCACTCGACCAACTCTACACTGGGACTCTCTCTCTCTCTCTGAGTCACTACGGCCACCTCTAAACTGGGACTCTCTCTCTCTCTAATCACCACGGTCACCTCTAAACTGGGACTCTCTCTCTCTCTCTCTCTAATCACTCGACCACCTCTCTAAACTGGGACTCTCTCTATAATCACTACGACCACCTCTAAACTGGGACTCTCTCTCTATAATCACTACGACCACCTCTAAACTGGGACTCTCTCTCTCTCTAATCACTCGACCACCTCTAAACTGGGTCTCTCTCTCTAATCACTCCTAAACGACCACCTCTAAACTGGGACTCTCTCTCTCTCTATAATCACTACGACCACCTCTAAACTGGGACTCTCTCTATAATCACTACGACCACCTCTAAACTGGGACTCTCTCTCTATAATCACTCGACCACCTCTAAACTAGGACTCTCTCTCTATAATCACTCACGACCACCTCTAAACTGGGACTCTCTCTCTCTCTCTAGTCACTACGACCACGTCCAAATTAGGACTCTCTCTCTCTAGTCACTCGACCAACTCTACACAGGGACTCTCTCTCTAGTCTCTCGACCACCTCTAAACTGGGACTCTCTCTAGTCACTCGACCAACTCTACACAGGGACTCTCTCTCTCTAGTCACTCGACCAACTCTACACAGGGACTCTCTCTCTCTAGTCACTACTACCAACTCTACACTAGGGACTCTCTCTCTCTAGTCACTACGACCAACTCTACACTGGGACTCTCTCTCTCTCTCTCTAGTCACTCGACCACGTCCAAATTAGGACTCTCTCTCTCTCTCTAGTCACTACGACAACTCTACACTGGGACTCTCTCTCTCTCTCTCTCTCTCCAGTCACTACGACCAACTCTACACTGGGACTCTCTCTCTCTAGTCACTATGACAACGTCCAAATTAGGACTCTCTCTCTCTAGTCACTACGACCAACTCTACACAGGGACTCTCTCTCTAATCACTACGACAACGTCCAATTAGGACTCTCTCTCTCTAGTCACTACGACCACGTCCAAATTAGGACTCTCTCTCTCTAGTCACTATGGCCAACTCTACACTGGGACTCTCTCTCTCTCTCTAGTCACTACGGCCAACTCTACACTGGGACTCTCTCTCTCTCTCTCTCTAGTCACTACGGCCACGTCCAAATTAGGACTCTCTCTCTCTCTCTCTAGTCACTACGACCAACTCTACACTGGGACTCTCTCTCTCTCTCTAGTCACTACGGCCACCTCTAAACTGGGACTCTCTCTCTCTCTAATCACCACGGTCACCTCTAAACTGGGACTCTCTCTCTCTCTCTCTCTAATCACTCGACCACCTCTAAACTGGGACTCTCTCTCTATAATCACTCGACCACCTCTAAACTGGGACTCTCTCTATAATCACTACGACCACCTGGGACTCTCTCTCTCCCTGGACCACCTCTAAACTAGGACTCTCTCTCTCTAATCACTCGACCACCTCTAAACTGGGTCTCTCTCTCTATAATCACTACGACCACCTCTAAACTGGGACTCTCTCTCTCTCTAATCACTCGACCACCTCTAAACTGGGACTCTCTCTATAATCACTACGACCACCTCTAAACTGGGACTCTCTCTCTATAATCACTCGACCACCTCTAAACTGGGACTCTCTCTCTATAATCACTCGACCACCTCTAAACTGGGACTCTCTCTCTATAATCACTACGACCACCTCTAAACTGGGACTCTCTCTCTATAATCACTACGACCACCTCTAAACTAGGACTCTCTCTCTAATCACTCTGACCACCTCTAAACTGGGACTCTCTCTCTATAATCACTCGACCACCTCTAAACTGGGACTCTCTCTCTCTCTCGGCCACCTCTAACACTGGGACTCTCTCTCTCTATAATCACTACGACCACCTCTAAACTGGGACTCTCTCTCTATAATCACTCGACCACCTCTAAACTGGGACTCTCTCTCTATAATCACTACGACCACCTCTAAACTGGGACTCTCTCTCTCTATAATCCCTCGACCACCTCTAAGCTAGGACTCTCTCTCTCTCTCTCTATAATCACTCGACCACCTCTAAACTGGGACTCTCTCTCTATAATCACTCGACCACCTCTAAACTGGGACTCTCTCTCTCTATAATCACTCGACCACCTCTAAACTGGGACTCTCTCTCTCTATAATCACTCGACCACCTCTAAACTAGGACTCTCTCTCTCTAATCACTCGACCACCTCTAAACTAGGACTCTCTCTCTCTAATCACTCACGACCACCTCTAAACTGGGACCACCTCTAAACTACGGACTCTCTCTCTCTATAATCACTCGACCACCTCTAAGCTAGGACTCTCTCTCTATAATCACTCGACCACCTCTAAACTGGGACTCTCTCTCTATAATCACTACGACCACCTCTAAACTGGGACTCTCTCTCTATAATCACTCGACCACCTCTAAACTGGGACTCTCTCTCTCTCTCTCTCTATAATCACTCGACCACCTCTAAACTGGGACTCTCTCTCTCTAAACTGGGACTCTGTCTCCTATAATCCTCGACCACCTCTAAACTGGGACTCTGTCTCTCTCTAATCACTCTACAGTCACCTCTAAACTGGGACTCTCTCTCTCTCTCTCGACCACCTCTAAACTGGGACTCTCTCTCTCGACCACCTCTAAACTGGGACTCTCTCTCTATAATCACTACGACCACCTCTAAACTGGGACTCTCTCTCTCTAATCCTCTGACCACCTCTAAACTGGGACTCTCTCTCTCTAATCACTCGACCACCTCTAAACTGGGACTCTCTCTCTCTCTAATCACTCGACCACCTCTAAACTGGGACTCTCTCTCTCTCTATAATCCTCGACCACCTCTAAACTGGGACTCTCTCTCTCTCTATAATCCCCTCTGACCACCTCTAAACTGGGACTCTCTCTCTATAATCACTCGACCACCTCTAAACTGGGACTCTCTCTCTATAATCACTCGACCACCTCTAAACTGGGACTCTCTCTCTATAATCACTACGACCACCTCTAACTAGGACTGGGACTCTCTCTCTCTCTATAATCACTCTGACCACCTCTAAACTGGGACTCTCTCTCTCTAATCACTCGACCACCTCTAAACTGGGACTCTCTCTCTATAATCACTACGACCACCTCTAAACTGGGACTCTCTCTCTATAATCCTCGACCACCTCTAAACTGGGACTCTCTCTCTCTCTCTCTATAATCACTCGACCACCTCTAAACTGGGACTCTCTCTCTCTCTAATAAACTGGGATCTCTCTCTCTATAATCACTACGACCACCTCTAAACTGGGACTCTCTCTATAATCACTACGACCACCTCTAAACTGGGACTCTCTCTCTATAATCTCGACCACCTCTAAACTAGGACTCTCTCTCTCTAATCACTATGACCACCTCTAAACTGGGACTCTCTCTCTATAATCACTACGACCACCTCTAAACTGGGACTCTCTCTCTATAATCACTATGACCACCTCTAAGCTAGGACTCTCTCTCTCTCTATAATCACTACGACCACCTCTAAACTGGGACTCTCTCTCTATAATCACTACGACCACCTCTAAAGGACTCTCTCTCTATAATCACTACGACCACCTCTAAACTGGGACTCTCTCTCTCTAATCACTACGACCACCTCTAAACTGGGACTCTCTCTCTATAATCACTATGACCACCTCTAAACTGGGACTCTCTCTCTCTCTAATCACTACAACCACCTCTAAACTGGGACTCTCTCTCTCTAATCTCGACCACCTCTAAACTGGGACTCTCTCTCTCTCTAATCACTACGACCACCTCTAAACTGGGACTCTCTCTCTCTCTAATCACTACGACCACCTCTAAACTGGGACTCTCTCTCTCTCTATAATCACTACGACCACCTCTAAACTGGGACTCTCTCTCTCTATCATCTGACCACCTCTAAACTAGGACTCTCTCTCTCTAATCACTACGACCACCTCTAAACTGGGACTACGACCACCTCTCTAGGACTCTCTCTCTCTCTCTAATCACTCGACCACCTCTAAACTGGGACTCTCTTTCTCTCTCTAATCCTCGACCACCTCTAAACTGGGACTCTCTCTCTATAATCACTACGACCACCTCTAAACTGGGACTCTCTCTCTATAATCACTCGACCACCTCTAAGCTAGGACTCTCTCTCTAATCACTAAGACCACCTCTCTCTCTCTCTCTCTAATCACTCGACCACCTCTAAACTGGGACTCTCTCTCTATAATCACTACGACCACCTCTAAACTTTAGGACTCTCTCTCTCTCTCTATAATCACTAAGACCACCTCTAAACTGGGACTCTCTCTCTCTAATCACTCGACCACCTCTAAACTGGGACTCTCTCTCTCTATAATCACTAAGACCACCTCTAAACTGGGACTCTCTCTCTATAATCACTACGACCACCTCTAAACTGGGACTCTCTCTCTCTAATCACTCGACCACCTCTAAACTGGGACTCTCTCTCTATAATCTCGACCACCTCTAAACTGGGACTCTCTCTCTATAATCAACGACCACCTCTAAACTAGGACTCTCTCTCTATAATCACTCGACCACCTCACTGGGACTCTCTCTCTCTAAACTCGACCACCTCTAAACTGGGACTCTCTCTCTATAATCACTCGACCACCTCTAAACTGGGACTCTCTCTCTAATCACTCGACCACCTCTAACTAGGACTCTCTCTCTATAATCACTACGACCACCTCTAAACTGGGACTCTCTCTCTATAATCACTCGACCACCTCTAAACTGGGACTCTCTCTCTATAATCCTCGACCACCTCTAAACTGGGACTCTCTCTCTCTCTATATAATCACTCGACCACCTCTAAACTAGGACTCTCTCTCTATAATCACTCGACCACCTCTAAACTGGGACTCTCTCTCTATAATCACTCGACCACCTCTAAACTGGGACTCTCTCTCTCTATACCACCTCTACACTGGGACTCTCTCACCTCTAAACTAGGACTCTCTCTCTCTATAATCACTACGACCACCTCTAAACTGGGACTCTCTCTCTCTAATCACTCGACCACCTCTAAACTGGGACTCTCTCTCTCTAATCACTCGACCACCTCTAAACTGGGACTCTCTCTCTCTCGACCACCTCTAAACTGGGACTCTCTCTCTCTATAATCACTACGACCACCTCTAAACTGGGACTCTCTCTCTATAATCACTCGACCACCTCTACACTAGGACTCTCTCTCTATAATCACTCGACCACCTCTAAACTGGGACTCTCTCTCTATAATCACTCGACCACCTCTAAACTGGGACTCTCTCTCTCTCTCTCTCTAATCACTACGACCACCTCTAAACTGGGACTCTCTCTATAATCACTCTCTCTGGGATAATCACTCGACCACCTCCTAAACTGGGACTCTCTCTCTATAATCACTACGACCACCTCTAAACTGGGACTCTCTCTCTATAATCTCCACCGACCACCTCTAAGCTAAGGACTCTCTCTCTATAATCACTCGACCACCTCTAAACTGGGACTCTCTCTCTATATAATCACTACGACCACCTCTAAACAGGACTCTCTCTCTATAATCACTCGACCACCTCTAAACTGGGACTCTCTCTCTCTATATAATCACTCGACCACCTCTAAACTGGGACTCTCTCTCTATAATCCTCGACCACCTCTAAACTGGGACTCTCTCTCTCTAATCACTCGACCACCTCTAAACTGGGACTCTCTCTCTCTAATCACTCGACCACCTCTACACTGGGACTCTCTCTCTCTAATCACTCGACCACCTCTAAGCTGGGACTCTCTCTCTATAATCACTCGACCACCTCTAACTGGGACTCTCTCTCTCTAATCACTCGACCACCCTCTAAACTGGGACTCTCTCTCTATAATCACTCGACCACCTCTAAACTGGGACTCTCTCTCTCTCTCTCTAATCTATAATCACTCGACCACCTCTAAACTAGGACTCTCTCTCTCTCTCTCTATAATCACTACGACCACCTCTAAACTGGGACTCTCTCTCTATAATCACTCGACCACCTCTAAACTAGGACTCTCTCTCTCTCTAACCACCTCTAAACTGGGACTCTCTCTCTCTCTAATCCTCTGACCACCTCTAAACTGGGACTCTCTCTCTCTCTCTATAATCACTACGACCACCTCTAAACTGGGACTCTCTCTCTCTATAATAATCTCTCGACCACCTCTAAACTAGGACTCTCTCTCTCTCTCTATAATCACTACAACCACCTCTAAACTGGGACTCTCTCTCTCTCACTATAACTCGACCACCTCTAAACTGGGACTCTCTCTCTCTCTCTCTAATCCTCGACCACCTCTAAACTGGGACTCTCTCTCTCTCTCTCTCTAATCCTCGACCACCTCTAAACTGGGACTCTCTCTCTCTCTCTCTCTCTAATCACTACGACCACCTCTAAACTGGGACTCTCTCTAGTCACTACGACCACCTCTAAACTGGGACTCTATCTCTCTCTCTCTAATCACTACGACCACCTCTAAACTGGGACTCTCTCTCTCTAATCACTACGACCACCTCTAAACTGGGACTCTCTCTCTCTCTAATCACTCGACCACCTCTAAACTGGGACTCTCTCTCTCTCTCTAGTCACTCGCCACCTCTAAACTGGGACTCTCTCTCTCTATAATCACTACAACCACCTCTAAACTGGGACTCTCTCTCTCTCTAATCACTACAACCACCTCTAAACTGGGACTCTCTCTCTATAATCACTACAACCACCTCTAAACTGGGACTCTCTCTCTCTCTAATCACTCGACCACCTCTAAACTGGGACTCTCTCTCTATAATCACTCGACCACCTCTAAACTGGGACTCTCTCTCTCTCCCTAATCACTCGACCACCTCTAAACTGGGACTCTCTCTCTCTAATCACTACGACCACCTCCAAACTGGGACTCTCTCTCTATAATCACCTGACCACCTCTAAGCTGGGACTCTCTCTCTCTCTAATCACCTCGACCACCTCTAACTGGGACTCTCTCTCTCTATAATCACTACGACCACCTCTAAACTGGGACTCTCTCTCTCTCTAATCACTACGACCACCTCTAAGCTAGGACTCTCTCTCTCTCTATAATCACTACGACCACCTCTAAACTGGGACTCTCTCTCTCTCTAATCACTACGACCACCTCTAAACTAGGACTCTCTCTCTCTATAATCACTACAACCACCTCTAAACTAGGACTCTCTCTCTCTCTAATCACTCGACCACCTCTAAACTAGGACTCTCTCTCTCTAATCACTCGACCACCTCTAAACTGGGACTCTCTCTCTATAATCACTACGACCACCTCTAAACTAGGACTCTCTCTCTATAATCACTCGACCACCTCTAAACTGGGACTCTCTCTCTCTAATCACTCGACCACCTCTAAACTGGGACTCTCTCTCTCTCTAATCACTCGACCACCTCTAAACTGGGACTCTCTCTCTCTATAATCACTACAACCACCTCTAAACTGGGACTCTCTCTCTCTAATCACTACGACCACCTCTAAACTGGGACTCTCTCTCTATAATCACTCGACCACCTCTAAACTGGGACTCTCTCTCTCTAATCACTCGGCCACCTCTAAACTGGGACTCTCTCTCTCTAATCACTCGACCACCTCTAAACTGGGACTCTCTCTCTCTATAATCACTACAACCACTCTCTAAACTGGGACTCTCTCTCTCTAATCACTCGACCACCTCTAAACTGGGACTCTCTCTCTATAATCACTCGACCACCTCTAAACTGGGACTCTCTCTCTCTATAATCACTCGACCACCTCTAAACACAGGACTCTCTCTCTCTATAATCACTCGACCACCTCTAAACTGGGACTCTCTCTCTCTAATCACTCGACCACCTCTAAACTGGGACTCTCTCTCTCTAATCACTCGACCACCTCTAAACTGGGACTCTCTCTCTATAATCACTACGACCACCTCTAAACTGGGACTCTCTCTCTGTAATCACTACGACCACCTCTACACTGGGACTCTCTCTCTCTCTAATCACTATGACCACCTCTAAACTGGGACTCTCTCTCTCTATAATCACTACGACCACCTCTAAACTGGGACTCTCTCTCTCTCTAATCACTACGACCACCTCTAAACTGGGACTCACTCTCTCTATAATCACTACAACCACCTCTAAACTGGGACTCTCTCTCTCTCTAATCACTACAACCACCTCTAAACTGGGACTCTCTCTCTCTCTAGTCACTACGACCACCTCTAAACTGGGACTCTCTCTCTCTATAATCACTACAACCACCTCTAAACTGGGACTCTCTCTCTATAATCACTACGACCACCTCTAAACTGGGACTCTCTCTCTCTATAATCACTACAACCACCTCTAAACTGGGACTCTCTCTCTCTAATCACTACGACCACCTCTAAACTGGGACTCTCTCTCTCTAATCACTACGACCACCTCTAAACTGGGACTCTCTCTCTCTCTAATCACTACGACCACCTCTAAACTGGGTTCATTTGGAACTAGAAGTGTTTAGAAGGTTTGACATAAATTCATTTACGTGAAGATTTTTGTAACACCATTCAAACACACTCTGTGGTGCTCTCTCAACCTTCCTGCAGCAGCAGAATACCCCTCATCCAATCAGTGGCCCGAGACAACACCCACAGCCAATCACAACGGCTGATACAGCAACCACAGCCAATCACAGTGGCCAGAGAACAAGCCGCCACCCCAGGTGTCAGTCCCTGGTCTGCTCTGGTCTGCCTCCTCTCAGCCAGCTGCTGCTCTGACTAAATTAACTAAATCATTATGGTTTCATCAGCGGATGAACGACTCCCGTTCTCACTCTGAAATCCTTGAATGAGAAGTAGGTCAATGTAGAGCTCCAACAGGCATGCCAATAACCCTACACACACACACACACGCACACACACACGCACACACACGCACGCACACACACGCACACACTCACACGCACACACTCTCACGCACGCACGCACGCACACTCACACACACACACACGCACGCACGCAGGCACGCACACACACACACACACACGCACACACACACGCACACACACGCACACACACACACACACACACACGCACACACACGCACACACACGCACGCACACACGCACACACACTCTCACGCCACACTCTCACGCACGCACGCACACTCACGCGCACGCATGCCACAC
This sequence comes from Oncorhynchus nerka, assembly GCF_034236695.1. NCBI lineage: Eukaryota > Metazoa > Chordata > Actinopteri > Salmoniformes > Salmonidae > Oncorhynchus > Oncorhynchus nerka. Next base: position 18,260 of record NW_027040455.1, read on the forward strand.
GCACGCACTTACGCACACACGCACACGCACACGCACACACACACACACACACACACACACACACACACACACACACACACACACACACACACACACAGAAATAAAGACCTGTCGAGAAGCAGCATCTCTCTCCTGTGATTGGTCACAGCCCTAGCTCACGATAACTACATGAACACATCAAGAAAGTGAAAACTGCTTTTTCACTTCAAATGTTGTTTCAGTATCAGGTTATTTACTGGAAATATTATTTTATTGGAAAAGTTTATTTACTGGAAAAGTTATTTTACTGGTAACGGTTATAAAAACAGACCGTTTCAGTATTGTTAGATGACTTACAAGTGTATCTGTTGGGAAGTTGGGGTAGATGAACCCCTGACTGGAGAGAAGTTGGGGTAGATGGACTGGAGGAAGTTGGGGTAGATGGACCCCTGACTGGAGGGAAGTTGGGGTAGATGGACCCCTGACTGGTGGAGAAGTTGGGGTAGATGGACTGGAGGGAAGTTGGGGTAGATGGACCCCTGACTGGAGGGAAGTTGGGGTAGATGGACTGGTGGGAAGTTGGGGTAGATGGACTGGAGGAAGTTGGGGTAGATGGACCCCTGACTGGAGGGGGAAGTTGGGGTAGATGGACCCCTGACTGGAGGGAAGTTGGGGTAGATGGACCCCTGACAGGAGGGGAAGTTGGGGTAGATGGACCCTGACTGGTGGAGAAGTTGGGGTAGATGGACCCCCTGACTGGTGGAGAAGTTGGGGTAGATGGACTGGAGGGAAGTTGGGGTAGATGGACCCCTGACTGGAGGGGAAGTTGGGGTAGATGGACTGGTGGGGAAGTTGGGGTAGATGGACTGGAGGAAGTTGGGGTAGATGGACCCCTGACTGGAGGGAAGTTGGGGTAGATGGACCCCTGACTGGAGGGAAGTTGGGGTAGATGGACCCCTGACTGGAGGGAAGTTGGGGTAGATGGACCCCTGACTGGAGGGAAGTTGGGAGTAGATGGACCCCTGACTGGAGGAAGTTGGGGTAGATGGACCCCTGACTGGAGGGAAGTTGGGGTAGATGGACCCCTGACTGGAGGGAAGTTGGGGTAGATGGACCCTGACTGGTGGAGAAGTTGGGGTAGATGGACCCCTGACTGGTGGAGAAGTTGGGGTAGATGGACCCCTGACAGGAGGAAGTTGGGGTAGATGGACCCCTGACTGGTGGAGGTTGGGGTAGATGGACCCCTGACAGGAGGGAAGTTGGGGTAGATGGACCCCTGACTGGAGGGGAAGTTGGAGTAGATGAACCCCTGACAGGAGGGGAAGTTGGGGTAGATGGATCCCTGACTGGAGGGAAGTTGGGGTAGATGGATCCCTGACTGGAGGGAAGTTGGGGTAGATGGACCCCTAACTGGAGGGAAGTTGGAGTAGATGGACTGGAGAGGAAGTTGGGGTAGATGGATCCCTGACAGGAGGGGAAGTTGGGGTAGATGGACTGGAGGGGAAGTTGGGGTAGATGGACCCCCGACTGGAGGGGAAGTTGGGGTAGATGGACTGGTGGGGAAGTTGGGGTAGATGGATCCCTGACTGGAGGGTAGATGGATGGACCCCTGACTGGAGGGGAAGTTGGGGTAGATGGATCCCTGACTGGTGAAGAAGTTGGGGTAGATGGATCCCTGACTGGAGGGGAAGTTGGGGTAGATGGACCCCTGACTGGAGGGGAAGTTGGGGTAGATGGACCCCTGACTGGAGGGGAAGTTGGGGTAGATGGACCCCTGACTGGTGGAGAAGTTGGGGTAGATGGACCGCTGACTGGTGGAGAAGTTGGGGTAGATGGACCCCTGACAGGAGGGGAAGTTGGGGTAGATGGACCCCTGACTGGTGGAGAGTTGGGGTAGATGGACCCCTGACAGGAGGGGAAGTTGGGGTAGATGGACCCCTGACTGGAGGGGAAGTTGGGGTAGATGGACCCCTGACTGGAGGGGAAGTTGGAGTAGATGAACCCCTGACAGGAGGGGAAGTTGGGGTAGATGGATCCCTGACTGGAGGGGAAGTTGGGGTAGATGGATCCCTGACTGGAGGGGAAGTTGGGGTAGATGGACCCCTAACTGGAGGGGAAGTTGGGGTAGATGGACTGGAGAGGAAGTTGGGGTAGATGGATCCCTGACAGGAGGGAAGTTGGGGTAGATGGACTGGAGGGAAGTTGGGGTAGATGGACCCCCCGACTGGAGGAAGTTGGGGTAGATGGACTGGTGGGAAGTTGGGGTAGATGGATCCCCTGACTGGAGGGGAAGTTGGGGTAGATGGACCCCTGACTGGAGGGAAGTTGGGTAGATGGATCCCTGACTGGTGGAGAGTTGGGGTAGATGGATCCCTGACTGGAGGGAAGTTGGGGTAGATGGACCCCTGACTGGAGGGAAGTTGGGGTAGATGGACCCCTGACTGGAGGGGAAGTTGGGGTAGATGGACTGGTGGGGGAGTTGGGGGAGATGGAAACCTGACTGGAGGGGAAGGTGGGGGTAGATGGATCCCTGACTGGTGGAGAAGTTGGGGTAGATGGACCCCTGACAGGAGGGAAGTTGGGGTAGATGGATCCCTGACTGGAGGAAGTTGGGGTAGATGGACTGGTGGGGAAGTTGGGTAGATGGATCCCTGACTGGAGGGGAAGTTGGGGTAGATGGACCCCTGACTGGTGGGGAAGTTGGGGTAGATGGACCCCTGACTGGAGGGGAAGTTGGGGTAGATGGACCCCTGACAGGAGGGGAAGTTGGGGTAGATGGACCCTGACTGGAGGGGAAGTTGGGGAGTAGATGGATCCCCTGACTGGAGAGGGAATTTGGGAGTAGATGGACCCCTAAATGGAGGAGTTGGGGTAGATGGACCCTGACTGGAGGCGGGGAAGTTGGGGTAGATGGACCCCTGACTGGAGGGGAAGTTGGGGTAGATGGACCCCTGACTGGAGGGGAAGTTGGGGTAGATGGACCCCTGACAGGAGGGAAGTTGGGGTAGATGGACCCCTGACTGGAGGAAGTTGGGGTAGATGGACTGGAGGGGAGTTAGGAGTAGATGGACTGGAGGGAAGTGACTGGAGGTAGTTGGGGTGTTGGACTGGAGGAAGTTGGGGTAGATGGACCCCTGACTGGGGGGTTGGGGTAGATGGACCCTGACTGGTGGGGAGCTGGAGATGGACTGGTGGGGAAGTTGGGGTAGATGGACCCCTGACTGGAGTGGAAGTTGGGGTAGATGGACCCCTGACTGGACCCCTGACTGGGGTTGGGGTAGATGGACCCCTGATTGGAGGGAAGTTGGGGTAGATGGACCCCTGATGGGGAGGTTGGAGTAGATGGACCCCTGACTGGAGGGGAAGTTGGGGTAGATGGACCCCTGACAGGAGGGGAAGTTGGGGTAGATGGACCCCTGACTGGTGGAGAGTTGGGGTAGATGGACCCCTGACAGGAGGGGAAGTTGGGGTAGATGGACCCCTGACTGGAGGGGAAGTTGGGGTAGATGGACCCCTAACTGAAGGGGAAGTTGGGGTAGATGGACCCCTGACTGGTGGGGAAGTTGGGGTAGATGGATCTGGTGGGGAAGTTGGGGTAGATGGACCCCTGACTGGAGGGGAAGTTGGGGTAGATGGACCCCTGACAGCAGGGGAAGTTGGGGTAGATGGACCCCTGACTGGAGGGGAAGTTGGGGTAGATGGACCCCTAACTGAAGGGGAAGTTGGGGTAGATGGTCCCCTGACTGGAGGGGAAGTTGTGGTAGATGGACCCCTGACTGGAGGGGAAGTTGGGGTAGATGGACCCCTGACTGGAGGGGGGGGTTGGGGTAGATGGACCCCTGACAGGAGGGGAAGTTGGGGTAGATGGACCCCTGACTGGAGGGGAAGTTGGAGTAGATGGACCCCTGACAGGAGGGGAAGTTGGTGTAGATGGATCCCTGACTGGAGGGGAAGTTGGGGTAGATGGATCCCTGACTGGAGGGGAAGTTGGGGTAGATGGACCCCTAACTGGAGGGGAAGTTGGGGTAGATGGACTGGAGGGGAAGTTGGGGTAGATGGATCCCTGACAGGAGGGGAAGTTGGGGTAGATGGATTGGAGGGGAAGTTGGGGTAGATGGACCCCCGACTGGAGGGGAAGTTGGGGTAGATGGACTGGTGGGGAAGTTGGGGTAGATGGATCCCTGACTGGAGGGGAAGTTGGGGTAGATGGACCCCTGACTGGAGGGGAAGTTGGGGTAGATGGATCCCTGACTGGTGGAGAAGTTGGGGTAGATGGATCCCTGACTGGAGGGGAAGTTGGGGTAGATGGACCCCTGACTGGAGGGGAAGTTGGGGTAGATGGACCCCTGACTGGAGGGGAAGTTGGGGTAGATGGACTGGTGGGGAAGTTGGGGTAGATGGAACCCTGACTGGAGGGGAAGTTGGGGTAGATGGATCCCTGACTGGTGGAGAAGTTGGGGTAGATGGACCCCTGACAGGAGGGGAAGTTGGGGTAGATGGATCCCTGACTGGAGGGGAAGTTGGGGTAGATGGACTGGTGGGGAAGTTGGGTAGATGGATCCCTGACTGGAGGGGAAGTTGGGGTAGATGGACCCCTGACTGGAGGGGAAGTTGGGGTAGATGGACCCCCGACTGGAGGGGAAGTTGGGGTAGATGGACTGGTGGGGAAGTTGGGGTAGATGGATCCCTGACTGGAGGGGAAGTTGGGGTAGATGGACTGGTGGGGAAGTTGGTGTAGATGGACCCCCGACTGGAGGGGAAGTTGGGGTAGATGGACTGGTGGGGAAGTTGGGGTAGATGGATCCCTGACTGGAGGGGAAGTTGGGGTAGATGGACCCCTGACTGGAGGGGAAGTTGGGGTAGATGGATCCCTGACTGGTGGAGAAGTTGGGGTAGATGGATCCCTGACTGGAGGGGGAAGTTGGGGTAGATGGACCCCTGACTGGAGGAAGTTGGGGTAGATGGACCCCTGACTGGAGGGGAAGTTGGGGTAGATGGACTGGTGGGAAGTTGGGGTAGATGGAACCCTGACTGGAGGGGAAGTTGGGGTAGATGGATCCCTGACTGGTGGAGAAGTTGGGGTAGATGGACCCCTGACAGGAGGGGAAGTTGGGGTAGATGGATCCCTGACTGGAGGGGAAGTTGGGGTAGATGGACTGGTGGGGAAGTTGGGTAGATGGATCCCTGACTGGAGGGGAAGTTGGGGTAGATGGACCCCTGACTGGAGGGGAAGTTGGGGTAGATGGACCCCTGACAGGAGGGGAAGTTGGGGTAGATGGACCCCTGACTGGAGGGGAAGTTGGGGTAGATGGATCCCTGACTGGAGGGGGAAGTTGGGGTAGATGGACCCCTAAATGGAGGGGAAGTTGGGGTAGATGGACCCCTGACTGGAGGCGAAGTTGGGGTAGATGGACCCCTGACTGGAGGGGAAGTTGGGGTAGATGAACCCCTAACTGGAGGGGAAGTTGGGGTAGATGGACCCCTGACAGGAGGGGAAGTTGGGGTAGATGGACCCCTGACTGGAGGGGAAGTTGGGGTAGTGGACTGGAGGGGAAGTTGGGGTAGATGGACCCCTGACTGGAGGAAGTTGGGGTAGTTGGACTGGAGGAAGTTGGGGTAGATGGACCCCTGACTGGTGGGGAAGTTGGGGTAGATGGACCCCTGACTGGTGGGGAAGTTGGGGTAGATGGACTGGTGGGGAAGTTGGGGTAGATGGACCCCTGACTGGAGGGGAAGTTGGGGTAGATGGACCCCTGACTGGAGGGGAAGTTGGGGTAGATGGACCCCTGACTGGAGGGGGTTGGGGTAGATGGACCCCTGATTGGAGGGAAGTTGGGGTAGATGGACCCCTGATGGGGAGGTTGGAGTAGATGGACCCCTGACTGGAGGGAAGTTGGGGTAGATGGACCCCTGACAGGAGGGAAGTTGGGGTAGATGGACCCCTGACTGGAGGGAAGTTGGGGTAGATGGACCCCTGATTGGAGGAAGTTGGGGTAGATGTACCCCTGACTGGAGGGGGAGTTGGGGTAGATGGACTGGTGGGGAAGTTGGGGTAGATGGACCCCTGACTGGAGGGGGAGTTGGGGTAGATGGACTGGTGGGGAAGTTGGGGTAGATGGACCCCTGACTGAAGGGGAAGTTGGGGTAGATGGACCCCTAACTGAAGGGGAAGTTGGGGTAGATGGACCCCTGACTGGTGGGGAAGTTGGGGTAGATGGACCCCTGATTGGTGGGGTAGATGGACCCCTAACTGAAGCCGAAGTTGGGGTAGATGGACCCCTAACTGAAGGGGAAGTTGGGGTAGATGGACCCCTGACTGGAGGGGAAGTTGGGGTAGATGGATCCCTGACTGGTGGGGAAGTTGGGGTAGATGGACCCCTGACTGGAGGGGGAGTTGGGGTAGATGGACTGGTGGGGAAGTTGGGGTAGATGGACCCCTAACTGAAGGGAAGTTGGGGTAGATGGACCCTAACTGAAGGGGAAGTTGGGGTAGATGGACCCCTGACTGGTGGGGAAGTTGGGGTAGATGGATCTGGTGGGGAAGTTGGGGTAGATGGACCCCTGACTGGAGGGGAAGTTGGGGTAGATGGACCCCTGACAGGAGGGGAAGTTGGGGTAGATGGACCCCTGACTGGAGGGGAAGTTGGGGTAGATGGACCCCTAACTGAAGGGGAAGTTGGGGTAGATGGACCCCTGACTGGAGGAGAAGTTGTGGTAGATGGACCCCTGACTGGAGGGGAAGTTGGGGTAGATGGACCCCCTGATGGGGAAGTTGGGGTAGATGGACCCCCTGAATGGGAGGTTGGGGTAGATGGACCCCTGACTGAAGGGGAAGTTGGGGTAGATGGACCCCTGACAGGAGGGGAAGTTGGGGTAAATGGACCGGAGGGAAGTTGGAGGAAGTTGGGGTAGATGGACCCCTGACTGGAGGGGAGTTGGGGTAGATGGACCCCCTGATGGGGAAGTTGGGGTAGATGGACCCCTGACTGGAGGGGAAGTTGGGGTAGATGGACCCCTGACTGGTGGGGAAGTTGGGGTAGATGGACCCCTGACTGGTGGGGGAGTTGGGGTAGATGGACTGGTGGGGAAGTTGGGGTAGATGGACCCCTGACTGGAGGGGGAGTTGGGGTAGATGGACTGGTGGGGAAGTTGGGGTAGATGGACCCCTGACTGAAGGGGAAGTTGGGGTAGATGGACCCCTAACTGAAGGGGAAGTTGGGGTAGATGGACCCCTGACTGGTGGGGAAGTTGGGGTAGATGGACCCCTGATTGGTGGGGTAGATGGACCCCTAACTGAAGGCGAAGTTTGGGTAGATGGACCCCTAACTGAAGGGGAAGTTGGGGTAGATGGACCCCTGACTGGAGGGGAAGTTGGGGTAGATGGATCCCTGACTGGTGGGGAAGTTGGGGTAGATGGACCCCTGACTGGAGGGGGAGTTGGGGTAGATGGACTGGTGGGGAAGTTGGGGTAGATGGACCCCTAACTGAAGGGGAAGTTGGGGTAGATGGACCCCTAACTGAAGGGGAAGTTGGGGTAGATGGACCCCTGACTGGTGGGGAAGTTGGGGTAGATGGATCTGGTGGGGAAGTTGGGGTAGATGGACCCCTGACTGGAGGGGAAGTTGGGGTAGATGGACCCCTGACAGGAGGGGAAGTTGGGGTAGATGGACCCCTGACTGGAGGGGAAGTTGGGGTAGATGGACCCCTAACTGAAGGGGAAGTTGGGGTAGATGGACCCCTGACTGGAGGAGAAGTTGTGGTAGATGGACCCCTGACTGGAGGGGAAGTTGGGGTAGATGGACCCCCTGATGGGGAAGTTGGGGTAGATGGACCCCCTGAATGGGAGGTTGGGGTAGATGGACCCCTGACTGAAGGGGAAGTTGGGGTAGATGGACCCCTGACAGGAGGGGAAGTTGGGGTAAATGGACCGGAGGGGAAGTTGGAGGGGAAGTTGGGGTAGATGGACCCCTGACTGGAGGGGGAGTTGGGGTAGATGGACCCCCTGATGGGGAAGTTGGGGTAGATGGACCCCTGACTGGAGGGGAAGTTGGGGTAGATGGACCCCTGACTGGTGGGGAAGTTGGGGTAGATGGACCCCTGACTGGTGGGGAAGTTGGGGTAGATGGACTGGTGGGGAAGTTGGGGTAGATGGACCCCTGACTGGAGGGGAAGTTGGGGTAGATGGACCCCTGACTGGAGGGGGGGTTGGGGTAGATGGACCCCCTGATGGGGAAGTTGGGGTAGATGGACCCCCTGATGGAGAGGTTGGGGTAGATGGACCCCTGACTGGAGGGGAAGTTGGGGTAGATGGACCCCTGACAGGAGGGGAAGTTGGGGTAGATGGACCCCTGACTGGAGGGGAAATTGGGGTAGATGTACCCCTGACTGGAGGGGGAGTTGGGGTAGATGGACTGGTGGGGAAGTTGGGGTAGATGGACCCCTGACTGGAGGGGGAGTTGGGGTAGATGGATTGGTGGGGAAGTTGGGGTAGATGGACCCCTGACTGAAGGGGAAGTTGGGGTAGATGGACCCCTAACTGAAGGGGAAGTTGGGGTAGATGGACCCCTGACTGGTGGGGAAGTTGGGGTAGATGGACCCCTGATTGGTGGGGTAGATGGACCCCTAACTGAAGGCGAAGTTGGGGTAGATGGACCCCTAACTGAAGGGGAAGTTGGCGTAGATGGACCCCTGACTGGAGGGGAAGTTGGGGTAGATGGATCCCTGACTGGTGGGGAAGTTGGGGTAGATGGACCCCTGACTGGAGGGGGAGTTGGGGTAGATGGACCCCCTGATGGGGAAGTTGGGGTAGATGGACCCCCTGATGGAGAGGTTGGGGTAGATGGACCCCTGACTGGAGGGGAAGTTGGGGTAGATGGACCCCTGACAGGAGGGGAAGTTGGGGTAGATGGACCCCTGACTGGAGGGGAAATTGGGGTAGATGTACCCCTGACTGGAGGGGGAGTTGGGGTAGATGGACTGGTGGGGAAGTTGGGGTAGATGGACCCCTGACTGGAGGGGGAGTTGGGGTAGATGGACTGGTGGGGAAGTTGGGGTAGATGGACCCTGACTGAAGGAAGTTGGGGTAGATGGACCCCTAACTGAAGGGGAAGTTGGGGTAGATGGACCCCTGACTGGTGGGGAAGTTGGGGTAGATGGACCCCTGATTGGTGGGGTAGATGGACCCCTAACTGAAGGCGAAGTTGGGGTAGATGGACCCCTAACTGAAGGGGAAGTTGGCGTAGATGGACCCCTGACTGGAGGGGAAGTTGGGGTAGATGGATCCCTGACTGGTGGGGAAGTTGGGGTAGATGGACCCCTGACTGGAGGGGGAGTTGGGGTAGATGGACTGGTGGGGAAGTTGGGGTAGATGGACCCCTAACTGAAGGGGAAGTTGGGGTAGATGGACCCCTAACTGAAGGGGAAGTTGGGGTAGATGGACCCCTAACTGAAGGGGAAGTTGGGGTAGATGGACCCCTGACTGGAGGGGAAGTTGGGGTAGATGGACCCCTAACTGAAGGGGAAGTTGGGGTAGATGGACCCCTGACTGGAGGGGAAGTTGTGGTAGATGGACCCCTGACTGGAGGGGAAGTTGGGGTAGATGGACCCCTGACTGGAGGGGAGGTTGGGGTAGATGGACCCCCTGATGGGGAAGTTGGGGTAGATGGACCCCCTGATGGGGAGGTTGGGGTAGATGGACCCCTGACTGGAGGGGAAGTTGGGGTAGATGGACCCCTGACAGGAGGGAGAGTTGGGGTAGATGGACCCCTGACTGGAGGGGAAGTTGGGGTAGATGGACCCCTGACTGGAGGGGAGTTGGGGTAGATGGACCCCCTGATGGGGAAGTTGGGGTAGATGGACCCCTGACTGGAGGGGAAGTTGGGGTAGATGGACCCCTGACTGGAGGGGAAGTTGGGGTAGATGGACCCCTGACTGGAGGGGAAGTTGGGGTAGATGGACTGGGAGGGGAAGTTGGGGTAGATGGACCCCTGACTGGAGGGGAAGTTGGGGTAGATGGACCCCTGACTGGAGGGGAAGTTGGGGTAGATGGACCCCTGACAGGAGGGGAAGTTGGGGTAGATGGACCCCTGACTGGAGGGGAAGTTGACTACCTACAGTAGTGTGGATCATTACCTACAGTAGTGTGGATCATTACCTACAGTAGTGTGGATCATTACCTACAGTAGTGTGGATCTCTATCTACAGTATTGTGGATCACTATCTACAGTAGTGTGGTTCCCTACCTACAGGTGTGTGGATCATTACCTACAGTAGTGTGGATCATTACCTACAGTATTGTGGATCCCTACCTACAGTAGTGTGGATCCCTATCTACAGTAGTGTGGATCATTACCTACATTAGTGTGGAACCCTACCTATAGTAGTGTGGATCCCTACCTACAGTAGTGTGGATCATTACCTACAGTACTGTGGATCATTACCTACAGTAGTGTGGATCATTACCTACAGTAGTGTGGATTGTGACCTACAGTAGTGTGGATCACTTCCGACAGTAGTGTGGATCATTACCTACAGTAGTGTGGATCACTACCGACAGTAGTGTGGATCATTACCTACAGTAGTGTGGATCACTACCGACAGTAGTGTGGATCATTACCTACAGTAGTGTGGATTGTGACCTACAGTAGTGTGGATCACTTCCGACAGTAGTGTGGATCATTACCTACAGTAGTGTGGATCATTACCTACAGTAGTGTGGATCATTACCTACAGTAGTGTGGATCATTACCTACAGTAATGTGGATCACTACCGACAGTAGTGTGGATCCCTACCTACAGTAGTGTGGATCACTATCTACAGTAGTGTGGATCATTGCCTACAGTAGTGTGGATCCATTCCTACAGTAGTGTGGATCCCTTCCTACAGTAGTGTGGATCACTATCTACAGTAGTGTGGATCCCTTCCTACAGTAGTGTGGATCCCTTCCTACAGTAGTGTAGATCCCTACCTAGAGTAGTGTGGATCCCTCCCTACAGTAGTGTGGATCCCTACCTATGGTAGTATGGATCCCTTCATACAGTCGTGTGGATCATTACCTACAGTAGTGTGGATCCCTTCCTACAGTACTGTGGATTCCTACCTACAGTAGTGTGGATCTCTTCCTACAGTAGTGTGGATTCCTACCTACAGTAGGGTGGATCCCTTCCTACAGTAGTGTGGATCCCTTCCTACAGTAGTGTGGATCCCTACCTACAGTAGTGTGGATCCCTACCTACAGTAGTGTGGATCCCTTCCTACAGTAGTGTGGATCCCTTCCTACAGTAGTGTGGATTCCTACCTACAGTAGTATGGATCCCTTCCTACAGTAGTGTGGATCCCTTCCTACAGTAGTGTGGATCCCTACCTACAGTAGTGTGGATCCCTTCCTACAGTAGTGTGGATCCCTTCCTACAGTAGTGTGGATCATTACCTACAGTAGTGTGGATTCCTATCTACAGTAGTGTGGATCACTATCTACAGTAGTGTGGATCCATTCCTACAGTAGTGTGGATCCCTTCCTACAGTAGTGTGGATCACTATCTACAGTAGTGTGGATCACTACCTACAGTAGTGTGGATCATTATATACAGTAGTGTGGATCATTACCTACATTAGTGTGTATCATTACCTACAGTAGTGTGGATCCCTTCCTACAGTAGTGTGGATTCCTACCTACAGTAGTGTGGATCCCTCCCTACAGTAGTGTGGATCCCTACCTACGGTAGTATGGATCCCTTCCTACAGTAGTGTGGATCATTACCTACAGTAGTGTGGATCCCTTCCTACAGTAGTCTGGATCCCTTCCTACAGTAGTGTGGATCACTATCTACAGTAGTGTGGATCCCTTCCTACAGTAGTGTGGATCCCTTCCTACAGTACTGTGGATTCCTACCTACAGTAGTGTGGATCTCTTCCTACAGTGGTGTGGATTCCTACCTACAGTAATGTGGATCCCTTCCTACAGTAGTGTGGATCTCTACCTACAGTAGTGTGGATCCCTCCCTACAGTAGTGTGGATCCCTTCCTACAGTAGTGTGGATCACTATCTACAGTAGTGTGGATCCATTCCTACAGTAGTGTGGATCATTACCTACAGTAGTGTGGATTCCTATCTACAGTAGTGTGGATCACTATCTACAGTAGTGTGGATCATTACCTACATTAGTGTGTATCATTACCTACAGTAGTGTGGATTCCTATCTACAGTAGTGTGGATCACTATCTACAGTAGTGTGGATCATTACCTACATTAGTGTGTATCATTACCTACAGTAGTGTGGATTCCTATCTACAGTAGTGTGGATCATTACCTACAGTAGTGTGGATCCCTTCCTACAGTAGTGTGGATTCCTACCTACAGTAGTGTGGATCCCTACCTACAGTAGTGTGGATCATTACCTACAGTAGTGTGGATCCCTTCCTACAGTAGTGTGGATCCCTTCCTACAGTAGTGTGGATCACTATCTACAGTAGTGTGGATCACTTCCTACAGTAGTGTGGATCCCTTCCTACAGTAGTGTGGATCCCTACCTACAGTAGTGTGGATCACTATCTACAGTAGTGTGGATCCCTTCCTACAGTAGTGCGGATCACTACCTACAGTAGTGTGGATCATTACCTACAGTAGTGTGGATCCCTTCCTAGAGTAGTGCGGATCACTACCTACAGTAGTGTGGATCACTATCTACAGTAGTGTGGATTCCTACCTACAGTAGTGTGGATCCCTACCTACAGTAGTGTGGATCATTACCTACAGTAGTGTGGATCCCTACCTACAGTAGTGTGTATCATTACCTACAGTAGTGTGGATTCCTACCTACAGTAGTGTGGATCATTACCTACAGTAGTGTGTATCATTACCTACAGTAGTGTGTATCATTACCTACAGTAGTGTGTATCATTACCTACAGTAGTGTGTATCATTACCTACAGTAGTGTGTATCATTACCTACAGTAGTGTGGATCATTACCTACAGTAGTGTGGATCATTACCTACAGTAGTGTGTATCATTACCTACAGTAGTGTGGATTCCTACCTACAGTAGTGTGGATCCCTACCTACAGTAGTGTGGATCATTACCTACAGTAGTGTGGATTCCTTCCTACAGTAGTGTGGATCATTACCTACAGTAGTGTGGATCATTACCTACAGTAGTGTGGATCCCTACCTACAGTAGTGTGGATTCCTTCCTACAGTAGTGTGGATCACTATCTACAGTAGTGTGGATCATTACCTACAGTAGTGTGGATCCCTTCCTACAGTAGTGTGGATCCCTATCTACAGTAGTGTGGATCATTACCTACAGTAGTGTGGATCCCTACCTACAGTAGTGTGGATCCCTACCTACAGTAGTGTGGATCCCTTCCTACAGTAGTGTGGATCCCTACCTACAGTAGTGTGGATCCCTTCCTACAGTAGTGTGGATCCCTTCCTACAGTAGTGTGGATCCCTACCTACAGTAGTGTGGATCCCTACCTACAGTAGTGTGGATCCCTACCTACAGTAGTGTGGATCATTACCTACAGTAGTATGGATCCCTTCCTACAGTAATGTGGATCATTACCTACAGTAGTGTGGATCACTATCTACAGTAGTGTGGATCCCTTCCTACAGTAATGTGGATCACTATCTACAGTGGCAGCAGAGACATAATAAAAAACAAGAGATAAGAAACAGTGTCATTGTTAAATTCACCCTCCCCTTGTACCATCTCATGCCATTGACACAATAACCTGTTAATCCACTGGCCAGCGCTGGGATATGGCTGGGAGATGGCTTCCACACAATCACACAGACAGATGACTAAACAAAGAGGATTAATCCCCCATGTTGGATTAAACAGGGGGGTAGTAATGGTGAGTGATACAGAGTCAAACAGTATAACTGCCCCTGCAGGAGACCTGGTGGGCCCCAACCTCCTCTCAGACTGTCTGAGCTGCTGGTCTAGAGATGGTCTGGCTCTGGTCTGGTGGGCCCCAACCCCCAGTCCCCTCAGTCTCCTCTCAGACTGTCTGAGCTGCTGGTATAGAGATGGTCTGGCTCTGGTCTGGTGGGCCCCAACCTCCTCTCAGACTGTCTGAGCTTCTGGTATAGAGATGGTCTGGCTCTGGTCTGGTGGGCCCCAACCCCCAGTCCCCTCAGTCTCCTCTCAGACTGTCTGGTTCTGCCGGTCTAGAGATGGGCTGGTTCTGCTGGTCTAGAGATGGTCTGGTTCTGCTGGTCTAGAGATGGTCTGGTTCTGCTGGTCTATAGATGGTCTGGT
>NW_027040455.1:45000-53764 GCF_034236695.1 Oncorhynchus nerka
TGCCTCTAACCACTAGGCTACCCTGCCTCTAATCACTAGGCTACCTGCCTCTAACCACTAGGCTACCTGCCTCTAACCACTAGACTACCCTGCCTCTAACAACTAAGCTACCTGCCTCTAACCACTATTCTACCCTGCCTCTAACCACCAGGCTACCTGCCTCTAACCACTAGGCGACCTGCCTCTAACCACTAGGCGACCTGCCTCTAACCACTAGACTACCCTGCCTCTAACAACCAGGCTACCTGCCTCTAACCACTAGGCTACCCTGCCTCTAACCACTAGGCTACCTGCCTCTAACCACTAGGCGACCTGCCTCTAACCACTAGGCTACCTGCCTCTAACCACTAGACTACCCTGCCTCTAACAACTAAGCTACCTGCCTCTAACCACTAGGCTACCCTGCCTCTAACCACTAGGCTACCTGCCTCTAACCACTATTCTACCCTGCCTCTAACCACTAGGCTACCCTGCCTCTAAACACTAGGCTACCTGCCTCTAACTGATAGGCTACCTGTCTCTAACCACTATTCTACCCTGCCTCTAAACACTAGGCTACCTGCCTCTAACCGATAGGCTACCTGCCTCTAACCGCTAGGCTACCCTACCTCTAAACACTAGGCTACCCTGCCTCTAAACACTAGGCTACCTGCCTCTATCCGATAGGCTACCTACCTCTAACCACTATTCTACCCTGCCTCTAACCGCTAGGCTACCTGCCTCTAACCGCTAGGCTACCCTGTCTCTAAACACTAGGCTACCTGCCTCTAACCGCTAGGCTACCCTGCCTCTAAACACTATTCTACCCTGCCTCTAACCACTAGGCTACCTGCCTCTAACTGCTAGGGTACCCTGCCTCTAAACACTAGGCTACCTGCCTCTAACCGATAGGCTACCTGCCTCTAACCGCTAGGGTACCCTGCCTCTAAACACTAGGCTACCTGCCTCTAACCGCTAGGCTACCCTGCCTCTAAACACTAGGCTACCTGCACCTGCCTCTAACCGCTAGGCTACCTGCCTCTAACCGCTAGGCTACCTGCCTCTAACTACCTCCACACCATGCTGTGTGTTAGAGACTAACTACCTCCACACCAAGCTGTGTGTTAGAGACTAACTACCTCCACACCAAGCTGTGTGTTAGAGACTAACTACCTCCACACCAAGCTGTGTGTTAGAGACTAACTACCTCCACACCAAGCTGTGTGTTAGAGACTAACTACCTCCACACCATGCTGTGTGTTAGAGACTAACTACCTCTACACCCTGCTGTGTGTTAGAGACTAACTACCTCCACACCAAGCTGTGTGTTAGAGACTAACTACCTCCACACCATGCTGTGTGTTAGAGACTAACTACCTCCACACCAAGCTGTGTGTTAGAGACTAACTACCTCCACACCCTGCTGTGTGTTAGAGACTAACTACCAGGAAGCTGTGTGTTGGAGACTAACTACCAGGAAGCTGTGTGTTAGAGACTAACTACCTCCACACCAAGCTGTGTGTTAGAGACTAACTACCTCCACACCAAGCTGTGTGTTAGAGACTAACTACCTCCACACCATGCTGTGTGTTAGAGACTAACTACCTCTACACCCTGCTGTGTGTTAGAGACTAACTACCTCCACACCAAGCTGTGTGTTAGAGACTAACTACCTCCACACCATGCTGTGTGTTAGAGACTAACTACCTCCACACCAAGCTGTGTGTTAGAGACTAACTACCTCCACACCCTGCTGTGTGTTAGATACTAACTACCAGGAAGCTGTGTGTTAGAGACTAACTACCAGGAAGCTGTGTGTTGGAGACTAACTACCAGGAAGCTGTGTGTTAGAGACTAACTACCTCCACACCAAGCTGTGTGTTAGAGACTAACTACCTCCACACCAAGCTGTGTGTTAGAGACTAACTACCTCCACACCAAGCTGTGTGTTAGAGACTAACTACCTCCACACCAAGCTGTGTGTTAGAGACTAACTACCTCCACACCAAGCTGTGTGTTAGAGACTAACTACCTCCACACCAAGCTGTGTGTTGGAGACTAACTACCTCCACACCCTGCTGTGTGTTAGAGACTAACTACCTCCACACCAAGCTGTGTGTTAGAGACTAACTACCTCTACACCATGCTGTGTGTTAGAGACTAACTACCTCCACACCAAGCTGTGTGTTAGAGACTAACTACCTCCACACCAAGCTGTGTGTTAGAGACTAACCCCCATCCCCCCTTCCCTCCATCCCTCCATCCCTCCATCCCTCCTTCCCTCCTTCCCTCCTTCCCTCCATCCCTCCATCCCTCCAACCCTCCTTCCCTCCTTCTTCCAACCCTCCTTCCCTCCTTCTTCCAACCCTCCTTCCCTCCTTCCTCCATCCCTCCTTCCCTCTATCCCTCTATCCCTCCATCCCTCCAACCCTCCTTCCCTCCTTCCCTCCATCCCTCCTTCCCTCCATCCCTCCATCCCTTCTTCCCTACAACTCTCCTTCCTCCATCCCCCTTCCTCCCATCCCTCCATCCTCCATCCATCGCTCCTTCCATCCATCCCTCCTTCCATCCATCCCTCCTTCCCTCCATCCCTCCTTCCCTCCCTCCATCCATCCCTCCTTCCCTCCATCCCACCTTCCTCCATCCTCCTTCCCTCCCTCCATCCCTCCATCCATCCATCCCCTCCTTCCATCCCTCCTTTCTCCATCCCCCATCCCTTCTTCCCTACAACTCTCCTTCCCCCATCCCTCCTTCCCTCCATCCGTCCTTCCCTCCTTCCTCCATCCCTCCATCCTCTATCCTCTTCCATCCATCCCTCCTTCCCTCCATCCCTCCATCCCTCCATTCCTCCATCCCTCCATCCTCCTTCCATCCATCCCTCCTTCCCTCCATCCCTCCATCCCTCCATCCCTCCATCCTCCCTTCCATCCTTCCCTCCTTCCCTCCATACCTCCATCCCTCCATCCCTCCTTCCATCCATCCATCCATCCCTCCTTCCTCCATCCCTCCATCCCTCCATCCCTCCATCCCTCCTTCCATCCATCCCCTCCTTCCCTCCATCCTTCCATCCCTCCATCCCTCCATCCCTCCATACCTCCATCCTCCATCCCTCCTTCCATCCATCCATCCCTCCATCCTCCATCCTCCATCCCTCCATTCCTCCATTCCTCCATCCCTCCATCCTCCATCCCTCCTTCCATCCCTCCATCCCTCCATCCCTCCTTCCATCCATCCATCCATCCCTCCATCCCTCCATCCCTCCTTCCCTCCATCCCTCCATCCCTCCTTCCATCCATCCCTCCATCCCTCCATCCTCCATCCCTCCATCCTCCATCCATCCATCCCTCCTTCCTCCATACCTCCATCCCTCCATCCCTCCATCCTCCATCCATCCATCCCTCCTTCCCTCCTTCCCTCCATCCTCCATCCCTCCAACCCTCCTTCCCTCCTTTCTTCCAACCCTCCTTCCCTCCTTCTTCCAAACCCTCCCTTCCCCTCCTTCCCTCCATCCTCCTTCCCTCTATCCCTCTATCCCTCCATCCCTCCAACCCTCCTTCCCTCCTTCCCCTCCATCCCTCCTTCCTTCCTCCATCCCTCCATCCCTTCTTCCCTACAACTCTCCTTCCTCCATCCCCCTTCCTCCCATCCTCCATCCCTCCATCCATCGCTCCTTCCATCCATCCTCCTTCCATCCATCCCTCCTTCCTCCATCCCTCCCTTCCCTCCCCTCTCCATCCATCCCTCCTTCCCTCCATCCCACCTTCCCTCCATCCCTCCTTCCTCCCTCCATCCCTCCATCCATCCATCCCTCCTTCCATCCCTCCCTTCCTCCATCCCCCATCCCTTCTTCCCTACAAACTCTCCTTCCCCATCCCTCCTTCCCTCCATCCGTCCTTCCCTCCTTCCCTCCATCCCTCCATCCTCTATCCCTTCTTCCATCCATCCCTCCTTCCCTCCATCCCTCCATCCTCCATTCTCCATCCCTCCATCCCTCCTTCCATCCATCCCTCCTTCCTCCATCCCTCCATCCTCCATCCCTCCTTCCATCCTTCCTCCTTCCCTCCATACCTCCATCCCTCCATCCCTCCATCCCTCCTTCCATCCATCCATCCATCCCTCCTTCCCCTCCATCCCTCCATCCCTCCATCCCTCCATCCTCCATTCCTCCATCCTCCATCCCTCCTTCCATCCATCCTCCTTCCCTCCATCCTTCCATCCTCCATCCCTCCATCCCTCCATACCTCCATCCCCTCCATCCTCCCTTCCATCCATCCATCCTCCATCCCTCCATCCCTCCATTCTCCATCCCTCCATCCCTCCATCCTCCTTCCATCCTCCATCCTCCATCCCTCCTTCCATCCATCCATCCATCCCTCCATCCCTCCTTCCCTCCATCCCTCCATCCTCCTTCCATCCATCCCTCCATCCTCCATCCCTCCGTCCCCTCCATCCCTCCATCCCTCCATCCATCCATCCCTCCTTCCTCCATACCTCCATCCCTCCATCCCTCCATCCCTCCATCCATCCATCCCTCCTTCCCTCCTTCCCTCCATCCCTCCTTCCCTCCATCCCTCCTTCCCTCCATCCCTCCTTCCATCCATCCCTCCTTCCCCCATCCCTCCTTCCGTCCTTCCCTCCATCACTAATGAAAAGAGAGAGAAAAGGAATTAAAGAAATGCAGACAGATGCTCTTATAGCTCTTTTCTCTTTGCAGCATTAAGGTGCATTTTCATTTCTTGGCCCGGTTCTTAATCTCCATTGACTGACTCTCATCACCCTGCAGCGCTGGTAATTAGCTATGGACTCTGGACAACAGACACACACACACACACACACACACACACACACACACACACACACACACACACACACACACACACACACACACACACACACACATACACACACACATACACACACACACACACACACACACACACACATACATACTGTAGATACACGCATATGCACACACAGACAAACACGCATGCACAAAGACGTGAAAACACACACACTTCCACACACACACACACACACACACACACACACACACACACACACACACACACACACACACACACACACACACACACACTAGCAGTATGGCCTTGCTCCCAGCTACCGTCGTCTGCAGAAGTAAATTACCTTTAGCTTATGGTAAGCAATATTCCGTGCCAGGCAACTTTTACTGCTGATTAGCAATTAGCCGAAACAAGCGCTAGGCTGTTGAAGAGCTAATGTTTAATTTGCTCCCGGTAATGATATACAGTAACAAACTGAGTTCTGGTGCAGACGGTAAGGATGAGAGGGAGGGAGGCAGGGAAGCAGGGAGGGAGGGAGATAGAGAGGGAGATAGGGAGGGAGATAGAGAGGGAGAGAGGCAGGGAGGGAGGCAGGGGAGCAGGGAGGGAGGGAGATAGAGAGGGAGGGAGAGAGGGAGGAGATAGAGAGGGAGATGGAGAGGGAGCTAGGAAGGGAGATAGAGAGGCAGGGAGGTAGATAGGGAGACAGGGAGGGAGGTAGATAGGGAGACAGGGATGGAGGTAGATAGGGAGACAGGGAGGGAGGTAGATAGGGAGACAGGGAGGGAGGTAGATAGGGAGACAGGGAGGGAGGTAGATAGGGAGACAGGGAGGGAGGTAGATAGGAAGGGAGGGAGGGAGGTAGATAGGAAGGGAGGGAGGGAGGTAGATAGGGAGACTGGGAGAGAGGTAGATAGGGAGACTGGGAGAGAGGTAGATAGGGAGACAGGGAGGGAGGTAGATAGGAAGGGAGGGAGGGAGGTAGATAGGGAGACAGGGAGGGAGGTAGATAGGGAGACAGGGAGGGAGGTAGATAGGGAGACAGGGAGGGAGGTAGATAGGGAGACAGGGAGGGAGGTAGATAGGAAGGGAGGGAGGGAGGTAGATAGGGAGGGAGGTAGATAGGGAGATAGGGAGGGAGGTAGATAGGGATACTGGGAGGGAGGTAGATAGGGAGACTGGGAGGGAGGTAGATAGGGAGACAGGGAGGGAGGTAGATAGGGAGACAGGGAGGGAGGGAGGTAGATAGGGAGACAGGGAGGGAGGTAGATAGGGAGACAGGGAGGGAGGGAGGTAGATAGGGAGACAGGGAGACAGGGAGGGAGGTAGATAGGGAGACAGGGAGGTAGATAGGGAGACAGGGAGGGAGGTAGGGAGACAGGGAGGGAGGTAGATAGGGAGACTGGGAGGGAGGTAGATAGGGAGACTGGGAGGGAGGTAGATAGGGAGACTGGGAGGGAGGTAGATAGGAGACTGGGAGGGAGGCAAGGAAAGAAAGGGAAGGGAAGGGAGGAGGGTAGAAACGTATGGATTTCTGCTTAATTCCTGTTCATTTATGTGCTGACAGGGCCCCAGGTAAGGAAGACACAACATCTCTTAGTGATTAGTAATGGCTGCTCTCCTTAAAGGGAGGCGGGGAGAGAATGTTAAGAAGGTAACTGTTACACAGCCAATCCCAGAGCAGACTCAGTCTGTGGTGCTTCTTTCTCCCTCCCAGCAACTGCCTTAATTATTCAGGGTGAAGTTGGAAAAATGGCAGTATTTCCTGAGACCACAGTGACTACTGTATGTGTTAATAACGTCTCTGCCGGTTGTTCAATGTGAGTTAAATGTAGAGGTGTGAACTGAAAGCCAGTCTGATCAAAATGCATAACGGACTTATGACGAGTGGAAACATTTTGTAGAATTTATCCAATTATGAGTTTTTAAAAACACTTTTCTAAATGTAATCAATATTTTTTTCAGGTAGCCTAGTGGTTAGAGCATTGGGCCAGTAACCAGCAGGTAGCCTAGTGGTTAGAGCGTTGGGCCAGTAACCAGCAGGTAGCCTAGTGGTTAGAGCGTTGGGCCAGTAACCAGCAGGTAGCCTAGTGGTTAGAGTGTTGGGCCAGTAACCAGCAGGTAGCCTAGTGGTTAGAGTGTTGGGCCAGTAACCAACAGGGAGCCTAGTGGTTAGAGTGTTGGACTAGTAACCAGCAGGTAGCCTAGTGGTTAGAGTGTTGGACCAGTAACCAGCAGGTAGCCTAGTGGTTAGAGCGTTGGGCCAGTAACCAGCAGGTAGACTAGTGGTTAGAGCGTTGGGCCAGTAACCAGCAGGTAGCCTAGTGGTTAGAGCGTTGGGCCAGTAACCAGCAGGTAGCCTAGTGGTTAGAGCGTTGGGCCAGTAACCAGCAGGTAGCCTAGTGGTTAGAGCGTTGGGCCAGTAACCAGCAGGTAGCCTAGTGTTTAGACCATTGGACTAGTAACCAGCAGGTAGCCTAGTGGTTAGAGCGTTGGGCCAGTAACCAGCAGGTAGCCTAGTGGTAAGAGCGTTGGGCCAGTAACCAGCAGGTATCGTGGTGGTTAGAGCGTTGGGCCAGTAACCAGCAGGTAGCCTAGTGGTTAGAGTGTTGGACTAGTAACCAGCAGGTAGCCTAGTGGTTAGAGCGTTGGGCCAGTAACCAGCAGGTAGCCTAGTGGTTAGAGCGTTGGGCCAGTAACCAGCAGGTAGCCTAGTGGTTAGAGCGTTGGGCCAGTAACCAGCAGGTAGCCTAGTGGTTAGAGCGTTGGGCCAGTAACCAGCAGGTAGCCTAGTGGTTAGAGCGTTGGACTAGTAACCAGCAGGTAGCCTAGTGGTTAGAGCGTTGGACTAGTAACCAGCAGGTAGCCTAGTGGTTAGAGCGTTGGGCCAGTAACCAGCAGGTAGCCTAGTGGTTAGAGCGTTGGGCCAGTAACCAGCAGGTAGCCTAGTGTTTAGACCATTGGACTAGTAACCAGCAGGTAGCCTAGTGGTTAGAGTGTTGGGCCAGTAACCAACAGGTAGCCTAGTGGTTAGAGCGTTGGGCCAGTAACCAGCAGGTAGCCTAGTGGTTAGAGCGTTGGGCCAGTAACCAGCAGGTAGCCTAGTGGTTAGAGCGTTGGGCCAGTAACCAGCAGGGAGCCTAGTGGTTAGAGTGTTGGACTAGTAACCAGCAGGTAGCCTAGTGGTTAGAGTGTTGGACCAGTAACCAGCAGGTAGCCTAGTGGTTAGAGTGTTGGACTAGTAACCAGCAGGTAGCCTAGTGGTTAGAGCGTTGGGCCAATAACCAGCAGGTAGCCTAGTGGTTAGAGTGTTGGACTAGTAACCAGCAGGTAGCCTAGTGGTTAGAGTGTTGGACTAGTAACCAGCAGGTAGCCTAGTGGTTGGAGCGTTGGACTAGTAACCAGCAGGTAGCCTAGTGGTTAGAGTGTTGGACTAGTAACCAGCAGGTAGCCTAGTGGTTAGAGCGTTGGACTAGTAACCAGCAGGTAGCCTAGTGGTTGGAGCGTTGGGCCAGTAACCGAAAGGTTGCTGGATTGAATCCCCGAGCTGACAAGGTAAAAAAATCTGTCGTTCCGCCCCTGTACAAAGCAATTAACCCTCTGAACAAGGCAGTTCTCTGTAGGCCGTCATTGTAATTAAGGATGTTTTCTTCACTGACTTGGCTAAATAAAGGTAACATTTATTTGTGCAAAGCATTTCTTCAAAACATCTAAGACATAATTGAACCAATGGCCTTGGTCAGAAGTGCAACGGCATAGTGGTTCCTACCTCCAGCCTCTCTCTCTCTCTCCTCTTTCTGTCTCTCTCTCCTCTTTCTGTCTCTCTCTTTTCCTCTCTCTCCATCTCTCTCCCTCTCTCTCCATCTCTCTCTTTCTCGCTCTCTCTCTCTCTTTCTCTCTCTCTCTCTCTCTCTCTCTCTCCATCTCTCCCTGCCTCTCCCTGCCTCTATCTGCCTCTCTCTGCCTCTCTCTGCCTCTCTTGC
>NW_027040455.1:54264-79264 GCF_034236695.1 Oncorhynchus nerka
CATGTTGCCCAGCCTTGTCTGCATAGTAACGGGCCTCTGGCACGGTGTCAAACAACAACAACATCCATGTTGCCCAGCCTTGTTGCATAGTAACGGGCCTCTGGCACGGTGTCAAAACAACAACAACATCCATGTTGCCCAGCCTTGTTGCATAGTAACGGGCCTCTGGCACGGTGTCAAAACAACAACAACATCCATGTTGCCCAGCCTTGTTGCATAGTAACGGGCCTCTGGCACGGTGTCAAACAACAACAACATCCATGTTGCCCAGCCTTGTTGCATAGTAACGGGCCTCTGGCACGGTGTCAAAACAACAACAACATCCATGTTGCCCAGCCTTGTTGCATAGTAACGGGCCTCTGGCACGGTGTCAAAACAACAACAACATCCATGTTGCCCAGCCTTGTTGCATAGTAACGGGCCTCTGGCACGGTGTCAAAACAACAACAACATCCATGTTGCCCAGCCTTGTTGCATAGTAACGGGCCTCTGGCACGGTGTCAAAACAACAACAACATCCATGTTGCCCAGCCTTGTTGCATAGTAACGGGCCTCTGGCACGGTGTCAAACAACAACAACATCCATGTTGCCCAGCCTTGTTGCATAGTAACGGGCCTCTGGCACGGTGTCAAAACAACAACAACATCCATGTTGCCCAGCCTTGTTGCATAGTAACGGGCTCTGGCACGGTGTCAAAACAACAACAACATCCATGTTGCCCAGCCTTGTTGCATAGTAACGGGCCTCTGGCACGGTGTCAAAACAACAACAACATCCATGTTGCCCAGCCTTGTTGCATAGTAACGGGCCTCTGGCACGGTGTCAAAACAACAACAACATCCATGTTGCCCAGCCTTGTTGCATAGTAACGGGCCTCTGGCACGGTGTCAAAACAACAACAACATCCATGTTGCCCAGCCTTGTTGCATAGTAACGGGCCTCTGGCACGGTGTCAAACAACAACAACATCCATGTTGCCCAGCCTTGTTGCATAGTAACGGGCCTGGCACGGTGTCAAAACAACAACAACATCCATGTTGCCCAGCCTTGTTGCATAGTAACGGGCCTCTGGCACGGTGTCAAAACAACAACAACATCCATGTTGCCCAGCCTTGTTGCATAGTAACGGGCCTGGAACGGTGTCTAAACAACAACAACATCCATGTTGCCCAGCCTTGTTGCATAGTAACGGGCCTCTGGCACGGTGTCAAAACAACAACAACATCCATGTTGCCCAGCCTTGTTGCATAGTAACGGGCCCGGCACGGTGTCAAAACAACAACAACATCCATGTTGCCCAGCCTTGTTGCATAGTAACGGGCCTCTGGCACGGTGTCAAAACAACAACATCCATGTTGCCCAGCCTTGTTGCATAGTAACGGGCCTCTGGCACGGTGTCAAAACAACAACAACATCCATGTTGCCCAGCCTTGTTGCATAGTAACGGGCCTCTGGCACGGTGTCAAAACAACAACAACATCCATGTTGCCCAGCCTTGTTGCATAGTAACGGGCCTCTGGCACGGTGTCAAACAACAACAACATCCATGTTGCCCAGCCTTGTTGCATAGTAACGGGCCTCTGGCACGGTGTCAAAACAACAACAACATCCATGTTGCCCAGCCTTGTTGCATAGTAACGGGCCTCTGGCACGGTGTCAAAACAACAACAACATCCATGTTGCCCAGCCTTGTTGCATAGTAACGGGCCTCTGGCACGGTGTCAAAACAACAACAACATCCATGTTGCCCAGCCTTGTTGCATAGTAACGGTCTCTGGCACGTGTCGAAAAACAACAACAACATCCATATGTTCCAGCCTTGTTGTGACATAGTAACGGCCTCTGCACGGGTGTCAAACAACAACAACATCCATGTTGCCCAGCCTGTTGCATAGCAACGGGCCTGGCACGATGTCAAAACAACAACAACATCCATGTTGCCCAGCCTTGTTGCATAATCGGGGTAACGGGCCTCTGGCACGGTGTCAAAACAACAACAACATCCATGTTGCCCAGCCTTGTTGCATAGTAACGGGCCTCTGGCACGGTGTCAAAACAACAACAACATCCATGTTGCCCAGCCTTGTTGCATAGTAACGGGCCTCTGGCACGGTGTCAAACAACAACAACATCCATGTTGCCCAGCCTTGTTGCATAGTAACGGGCCTCTGGCACGGTGTCAAAACAACAACAACATCCATGTTGCCCAGCCTTGTTGCATAGTAACGGGCCTCTGGCACGGTGTCAAAACAACAACAACATCCATGTTGCCCAGCCTTGTTGCATAGTAACGGGCCTCTGGCACGGTGTCAAAACAACAACAACATCCATGTTGCCCAGCCTTGTTGCATAGTAACGGGCCTCTGGCACGGTGTCAAAACAACAACAACATCCATGTTGCCCAGCCTTGTTGCATAGTAACGGGCCTCTGGCACGGTGTCAAAACAACAACAACATCCATGTTGCCCAGCCTTGTTGCATAGTAACGGGCCTCTGGCACGGTGTCAAAACAACAACAACATCCATGTTGCCCAGCCTTGTTGCATAGTAACGGGCCTCTGGCACGGTGTCAAAACAACAACAACATCCATGTTGCCCAGCCTTGTTGCATAGTAACGGGCCTCTGGCACGGTGTCAAAACAACAACAACATCCATGTTGCCCAGCCTTGTTGCATAGTAACGGGCCTCTGGCACGGTGTCAAAACAACAACAACATCCATGTTGCCCAGCCTTGTTGCATAGTAACGGGCCTCTGGCACGGTGTCAAAACAACAACAACATCCATGTTGCCCAGCCTTGTTGCATAGTAACGGGCCTCTGGCACGGTGTCAAAACAACAACAACATCCATGTTGCCCAGCCTTGTTGCATAGTAACGGGCCTCTGGCACGGTGTCAAAACAACAACAACATCCATGTTGCCCAGCCTTGTTGCATAGTAACGGGCCTCTGGCACGGTGTCAAAACATAGCAACAACATCCATGCTGCCCAGCCTTGTTGCATAATGCGGGCCTCACAACGCAGTGTCAAAAATAATACAACATCCATGTTACCCAGCCTGTTGCATAGCAACGGGCCTGAACGGGCAAACAACAATAATCAAAACAACAACAACATCCATGTTGCCCAGCCTTATTGCATAGTAACGGGCCCTAGCACGGGTGTCAAAACAACAACAACATCCATGTTGCCCTTGTGCATAGTAACGGGCCTCTTGCACGGTGTCAAAACAACAACAACATCCATGTTGCCCAGCCTTGTTGCATAGTAACGGGCCTCTGGCACGGTGTCAAAACAACAACATCATATTTGCCCAGCTATTGCATAGTAACGGGCCTCTGGCACGGTGTCAACAACAACAACATCCATGTTGCCCAGCCTGGTTGCATAGTAGCGGGCCTGGCGCGGTGTCAAAACAACATCCATAAATATCCATGCATTGCATAATTGACCTGCGTAACGGGTGTCAAAACAACAACAACATCCATGTTGCCTTCTTATTGCATAATCGCGGGCCCTGGAACGGTGTCAAAACAACAACAACATCCATATTTGCCCAGCCTTGTGCATAGTAATCGGGCCTCCACCAATTTCCGGTGTCAAAACAACAACAACATCCATGTTGCCCAGCCTTGTTGCATAGTAACGGGCCTCTGGCACGTGTCAAAACAACAACAACATCCATGTTGCCCAGCCTTGTGCATAGTAAGCGGGCCTCTGGCGGTGTCAAAACAACAACAACATCCATGTTGCCCAGCCTTGTTGCATAGTAACGCCTCTGGCACGTGTGTCAAAACAACAACAATATCCATGTTGCCCAGCCTTGTTGCATAATGTGCCGGGCCTCAGCACGTGTCAAAAACAACAACAACATCCATGTTGCCCAGCCTTGTTGCATAGTAACGGGCCCGGCCGCGATGTCAAAACAACAACAACATCCATGTTGCCCAGCCTCTGTTGCATAGTAACGGGCCTCTGGCATCGGTGTCGCAACAACAACATCCATGTTGCCCAGCCTTGTTGCATAATAACGTGCCTCTGGCACGGTGTCAAAACAACAACAACATCCATGTTGCCCAGCCTTGTGCATAGTAACGGGCCTCTGGCACGGTGTCAAAAACAACAACAACATCCATGTTGCCCAGCCTTGTTGCATAGTAACGGGCCTCTGGCACGGTGTCAAAACAACAACAACATCCATGTTGCCCAGCCTTATTTGCATAATAACGGGCCTCTGGCACGTGTCAAAACAAATAACATCCATGTTGCCCAGCCTCGTTGCATAGTAACGGGCCTCTGCACGTGTCAAAACAACAACAACATCCATGTTGCCCAGCCTGGTGCATAGTGTGGGCCTCTGGCAGTGTCAAAACAACAACAACATCCATGTTGCCCAGCCTCGTTGCATAATGTAACGGGCCTCTGGCACGGTGTCAAAAACAACAACAACATCCATGTTGCCCAGCCTTGTTGCATAGTAACGGGCCTGGTCAAAACAGGTGTCAAAACAACAACAACATCCATGTTTGCCCAGCCTTGTTGCATAATAACGGGCCTCTGGCACGGTGTCTAAACAACAACAACATCCATGTTGCCCAGCCTTATTGCATAATGCGGGCCTCTGAATGTGTCAAAACAACAACAACATCCATGTTGCCCAGCCTTGTTGCATAGTAACGGGCCTCTGGCATCGTGTCAAAACAACAACATCCATGTTGCCCAGCCTTGTTGCATAGTAACGGGCCTCTGGCACGGTGTCAAAACTGCAACAACATCCATGTTGCCAGCCTTGTTTTTGCATAGTGCGGGCCTCTGTGCACGGTGTCAAAACAACAACAACATCCATGTTGCCCAGCCTTGTTGCATAGTAACGGGCTTCTGTACAGTGTCAAAACAACAACAACATCCATGTTGCCCAGCCTTGTTATAGTAACGGGCCTCTGGCAGTATCAAAACAACAACAACATCCATGTTGCCCAGCCTTATTGCATAATAACGGGCCTCTGTAACGGTGTCAAAACAACAACAACATCCATGTTTGCCCAGCCTTGTTGCATAGTAACGGGCCTCTGGCACGGTGTCAAAACAACAACAACATCCATGTTGCCCAGCCTTGTTGCATAGTAACGGGCCTGTACAGTGTCAAAACAACAACAACATCCATGTTGCCCAGCCTTGTTGCATAGTAACGGGCCTCTGTACAGTGTCAAAACAACAACAACATCCATGTTGCCCAGCCTTGTTGCATAGTAACGGGCCTGTACGGTGTCAAAACAACAACAACATCCATGTTGCCCAGCCTTGTTTGCATAATGCGGGCCTCTGGCACGGTGTCAAAACAACAACAACATCCATGTTGCCCAGCCTTGTTGCATAGTAACGGGCCTCTGGCACGGTGTCAAAACAACAACAACATCCATGTTGCCCAGCCTTATTGCATAGTAACCCCTCTGGCGCGGTGTCAAACAACAACAACATCCATATTTGCCCAGCCTTGTTGCATAATGTGGGCCTCTGGCACGGTGTCAAAACAACAACAACATCCATGTTGCCCAGCCTCGTGCATAGTGCCTTGGGCCTGGCACGTGTCAAAACAGCAACAACATCCATGTTGCCCAGCCTTGTTGCATAGTAAGGGCCTCTGGCAGTGTCAAAACAGCAACAACATCCATGTTGCCCAGCCTTGTTGCATAGTAACGGGCCTCTGGCACGGTGTCAAAACAACAACAACATCCATGTTGCCCAGCCTTGTTGCATAGTAACGGGCCTCTGGCACGGTGTCAAAACAACAACAACATCCATGTTGCCCAGCCTTGTTGCATAGTAACGGGCCTCTGGCGCGTGTCAAAGCAACAACAACATCCATGTTGCCCAGCCTTGTTTGCATAATGCGGGCCTCTGGCACGGTGTCAAAACAACAACAACATCCATGTTGCCCAGCCTTGTTGCATAGTAACGGGCCTGGCACGGTGTCAAAACAACAACAACATCCATGTTGCCCAGCCTTGTTGCATAATACTTGGGCCTCTGGCACGGTGTCAAAACAACAACAACATCCATGTTGCCCAGCCTTGTTGCATAATAGCGGGCCTGGCACGGTGTCAAAACAACAACAACATCCATGTTGCCCAGCCTTGTTGCATAATGCGGGCCTCTGGCACGGTGTCAAAACAACAACAACATCCATGTTGCCCAGCCTTGTTGCATAGTAACGGGCCTCTGTGGCACGGTGTCAAAACAACAACAACATCCATGTTGCCCAGCCTTATTGCATAGTAACGGGCCTCTGGCACGGTGTCAAAACAACAATATCCATGTTGCCCAGCCTTGTTGCATAGTAACGGGCCTCTGGCACGGTGTCAAAACAACAACAACATCCATGTTGCCCAGCCTCGTTGCATAGCAACGGGCCTGGCACGTGTCAAAACAACAACAACATCCATGTTGCCCAGCCTTGTTGCATAATGCGGGCCTCTGGCACGGTGTCAAAACAACAACAACATCCATGTTGCCCAGCCTTGTTGCATAATGCGGGCCTCTGGCACGGTGTCAAAAAACAACAACATCCATGTTGCCCAGCCTTGTGCATAGTAACGGGCCTCTGGCACGGTGTCAAAACAACAACAACATCCATGTTGCCCAGCCTTGTTGCATAATGCGGGCCCGGCACGTGTCAAAACAACAACAACATCCATGTTGCCCAGCCTTGTTGCATAGTAACGGGCCTCTGCAGCACGGTGTCAAAAAACAACAACAACATCCATGTTGCCCAGCCTTGTTGCATAATAACGGGCCTCTGGCACGGTGTCAAAACAACAACAACATCCATGTTGCCCAGCCTTGTTGCATAATGTAACGGGCCTCTGGCACGGTGTCAAACAACAACAACATCCATGTTGCCCAGCCTTGTTGCATAGTAACGGGCCTCTGGCACGGTGTCAAAACAACAACAACATCCATGTTGCCCAGCCCCTTGTTGCATAGTAACGGGCCTCTGGCACGGTGTCAAAACAACAACAACATCCATGTTGCCCAGCCTTGTTGCATAGTAACGGGCCTCTGTACGGTGTCAAAACAACAACAACATCCATTTGCCCCAACGCCTTGTTGCATATTGGCGGGCCTTGCGCGGGCCTCAAAACAACAACAACAAAGGAAACGCCTCGTCAACAAATTAACAACAGGGTTATTGATTTGACTGCATTGAGCACCGAACATCTCTAGACCAGCAGAGCCAGACCATCATTAGACCAGCAGAACAGACCATCTATAGACCATCAGAAACCAGACCATCTCTAGACCATCAGAACCAGACCATCCTAGACCATGAGAACCAGACCATCTCTAGACCATCAGAACCAGACCATCTATAGACCATCAGAACAGACCATCTCTAGACCATCAGAACCAGACCATCTATAGACCATCAGAACCAGACCATCTATAGAACATCAGAACCAGACCATCTCTAGACCAGCAGAACCAGACCATCTATAGACCATCAGAACCAGACCCTCTATAGACCATCAGAACCAGACCATCTATAGACCATCAGAACCAGACCATCTCTAGACCATCAGAACCAGACCATCATTAGACCAGCAGAACCAGACCATCTCTATACCATCAGAACCAGACCATCTATAGACCATCAGAACCAGACCATCTATAGACCAGCAGAACCAGACCATCTCTAGACCAGCAGAACCAGACCATCTCTAGACCAGCAGAGCCAGACCATCTATAGACCATCAGAACTAGACCATCATTAGACCAGCAGAGCATCAGAACCAGACCATCTATAGAACGTCAGAATCATACCATCTATAGACCATCAGAACCAGACCATCTATAGACCATGAGAACCAGACCATCTATAGACCATCAGAACCAGACCATCTATAGAACATCAGAACCAGACCATTTCTAGACCAGCAGAACCAGACCATCTATAGACCATCAGAACCAGACCCTCTATAGACCATCAGAACCAGACCATCTATAGACCATCAGAACCAGACCATCTCTAGACCATCAGAACCAGACCATCATTAGACCAGCAGAACCAGACCATCTCTATACCATCAGAACCAGACCATCTATAGACCATCAGAACCAGACCATCTATAGACCAGCAGAACCAGACCATCTCTAGACCAGCAGAACCAGACCATCTCTAGACCAGCAGAGCCAGACCATCTATAGACCATCAGAACTAGAGCATCATTAGACCAGCAGAGCATCAGAACCCAGACCATCTATAGAGACGTCAGAATCATACCATCTATAGACCATCAGAACCAGACCATCTATAGACCATCAGAACCAGACCATCTATAGACCATCAGAACCAGACCATCTATAGAACATCAGAACCAGACCATCTCTTAGACCAGCAGAACCAGACCATCTATAGACCATCAGAACCAGACCCTCTATAGTCCATCAGAACCAGACCATCTATAGACCATCAGAACCAGACCATCTCTAGACCATCAGAACCAGACCATCATTAGACCAGCAGAACCAGACCATCTCTAGACCATCAGAACCAGACCATCTATAGACCATCAGAACCAGACCATCTATAGACCAGCAGAACCAGACCATCTCTAGACCAGCAGAGCCAGACCATCTATAGACCATCAGAACTAGACCATCATTAGACCAGCAGAGCATCAGAACCAGACCATCTATAGACCGTCAGAATCATACCATCTATAGACCATCAGAACCAGACCATCTATAGACCATCAGAACCAGACCATCTATAGACCATCAGAACAGACCATCTAGAACATCAGAACCAGACCATCTCTAGACCAGCAGAACCAGACCATCTATAGACCATCAGAACCAGACCCTCTATAGACCATCAGAACCAGACCATCATTAGACCAGCAGAAACCAGACCATCTCTAGACCATCAGAACCAGACCATCTATAGACCATCAGAACCAGACCATCTATAGACCAGCAGAACCAGACCATCTCTAGACCAGCAGAGCCAGACCATCTCTAGACCAGCAGAGCCAGAACATCTATAGACCAGCAGAGCCAAACCATCATTAGACCATCAGAACCAGACCATCTATAGACCATCAGAATCAGACCATCTCTAGACCATCAGAACCAGACCATCTATAGACCATCAGAACCAGACCATCTCTGACCATCAGACCATCTATAGACCATCAGAACCAGACCATCATTAGACCAGCAGAACCAGACCATCTCTAGACCAGCAGAACCAGACCATCTCTAGACCAGCAGAGCCAGACCATCTATAGACCATCAGAACTAGACCATCATTAGACCAGCAGAGCATCAGGAACCAGACCATCTATAGAACGTCAGAATCATACCATCTATAGACCATCAGAACCAGACCATCTATAGACCATGAGAACCAGACCATCTATAGACCATCAGAACCAGACCATCTATAGAACATCAGAAACAGACCATCTCTAGACCAGCAGAACCAGACCATCTATAGACCATCAGAACCAGACCCTCTATAGACCATCAGAACCAGACCATCTATAGACCATCAGAACCAGACCATCTCTAGACCATCAGAACCAGACCATCATTAGACCAGCAGAACCAGACCATCTCTAGACCATCAGAACCAGACCATCTATAGACCATCAGAACCAGACCATCTATAGACCAGCAGAACCAGACCATCTCTAGACCAGCAGAGCCAGACCATCTATAGACCATCAGAACTAGACCATCATTAGACCAGCAGAGCATCAGAACCAGACCATCTATAGACCGTCAGAATCATACCATCTATAGACCATCAGAACCAGACCATCTATAGACCATCAAAACCAGACCATCATTAGACCATCAGAACCAGACCATCATTAGACCAGCAGAACCAGACCATCTCTAGACCATCAGAACCAGACCATCTATAGACCATCAGAACCAGACCATCTATAGACCAGCAGAACCAGACCATCTCTAGACCAGCAGAGCCAGACCATCTCTAGACCAGCAGAGCCAGAACATCTATAGACCAGCAGAGCCAGACCATCATTAGACCATCAGAACCAGACCATCTCTAGACCATCAGAACCAGACCATCTATAGACCATCAGAACCAGACCATCTCTGAACCATCAGAACCAGACCATCTATAGACCATCAGAACCAGACCATCATTAGACCAGCAGAACCCAGACCATCTAGACCAGCAGAACCCAGACCATCTATAGACCAGCAGAACCAGACCATCTCTAGACCAGCAGAACCAGACCATCTCTAGACCAGCAGAACCAGCCCATCTCTAGACCGGCAGAACCAGACAGTCTGAGAGGAGACTGAGAGGACTGGGGTTGGGAGCCCACAGACCAGAGCCAGACCATCTCTATGCCAGAAGCTCAGACAGTCTGAGAGGAGGTTGGGGCCCACCAGACCAGAGCCAGACCATCTCTATACCAGCAGCTCAGACAGTCTGAGAGGAGACTGAGGGGACTGGGGTTGGGGCCCACCAGACCAGAGCCAGACCATCTCTAGACCAGCAGCTCAGACAGTCTGAGAGGGGTTGGGGCCCACCAGGTCTCCTGCAGGGGCAGTTATACTGTTTGACTCTGTATCACTCACCCATTACTACCCCCTGTTTAATCAACATGGGGGATTAATCCTCTTTGTTTAGTCATCTGTCTGTGTGATTGTGTGGACCATCTCCCAGCCATATCCCAGCGCTGGCCAGTGGATTAACAGGTTATTGTGTCAATGGCATGAGATGGTACAAGGGGAGGGTGAATTTAACAATGACACTGTTTCTTATCTCTTGTTTTTTATTATGTCTCTGCTGCCACTGTAGATAGTGATCCACATTACTGTAGGAAGGGATCCACACTACTGTAGGAAGGGATCCACACTACTGTAGGTAGGGATCCACACTACTGTAGGTAATGATCCACACTACTGTAGGTAGGAATCCACACTACTGTAGGTAGGGATCCACACTGCCTGGCCAGGAAGGATCCACTACTGTAGGTAGGGATCCACACTACTGTAGGTAGGGATCCACACTACTGTAGGTAATGATCCACACTACTGTAGGTAATGATCCACACTACTGTAGGTAATGATCCACACTACTGTAGGAAGGGATCCACACTACTGTAGGTAGGGATCCACACTACTGTAGGTAATGATCCACACTACTGTAGGTAATGATCCACACTACTGTAGGTAATGATCCACACTACTGTAGGAACGGATCCACACTACTGTAGGTAGGGATCCACACTACTGTAGGTAGGAATCCACACTACTGTAGATAGGGATCCACACTACTGTAGGGAGGGATCCACACTACTGTAGGGAGGGATCCACACTACTGTAGGTAGGGATCCACACTACTGTAGGTAATGATCCACACTACTGTAGGAACGGATCCACACTACTGTAGGAACGGATCCACACTACTGTAGGTAGGAATCCACACTACTGTAGATAGGGATCCACACTACTGTAGGGAGGGATCCACACTACTGTAGGAAGGGATCCACACTACTGTAGGTAGGGATCCACACTACTGTAGGTAGGGATCCACACTACTGTAGGTAATGATCCACACTACTGTAGGAAGGGATCCACACTACTGTAGGTAATGATCCACACTACTGTAGGTAATGATCCACACTACTGTAGGTAATGATCCACACTACTGTAGATAGTGATCCACACTACTGTAGGAAGGGATCCCCACTACTGTAGGTAGGAATCCACTGTACTGTAGGAAGGGATCCACACTACTGTAGGTAGGGATCCACACTACTGTAGGAAGGGATCCACACTACTGTAGGTAGGGATCCACACTACTGTAGGTAATGATCCACACTACTGTAGGTAATGATCCACACTACTGTAGATAGTGATCCACACTACTGTAGGAAGGGATCCACACTACTGTAGGTAGGAATCCACTGTACTGTAGGAAGGGATCCACACTACTGTAGGTAGGGATCCACACTACTGTAGGAAGGGATCTACACTACTGTAGGAAGGGATCCACACTACTGTAGGTAGGAATCCACTGTACTGTAGGTAATGATCCACACTACTGTAGGTAATGATCCACACTACTGTAGGAAGGGATCCATACTACCGTAGGTAGGGATCTACACTACTGTAGGAAGGGATCCACACTACTGTAGGCAATGATCCACACTACTGTAGATAGTGATCCACACTACTGTAGGTAGGGATCCACACTACTGTAGGTAGGGATCCACACTACTGTCGGTAGTGATCCACACTACTGTAGGTAATGATCCACACTACTGTAGGTAATGATCCACACTACTGTAGGTAATGATCCACACTACTGTAGGTAATGATCCACACTACTGTAGGTAGGGATCCACACTACTGTAGGTAGTGATCTACACTACTGTAGGTAATGATGCACACTACTGTCGGTAGTGATCCACACTACTGTAGGTAATGATCCACAGTACTGTAGGTAATGATCCACACTACTGTAGGTAGGGATCCACACTACTATAGGTAGGGTTCCACACTAATGTAGGTAATGATCCACAGTACTGTAGATAGGATCCACACTACTGTAGGTAGGGATCCACAATACTGTGAGTAATGATCCACACTACAGGTAATGATCCACACACCTGTAGGTAGGGATCCACACTAATGTAGATAGTGATCCACACTACTGTAGATAGAGATCCACACTACTGTAGGTAATGATCCACACTACTGTAGGTAATGATCCACACTACTGTAGGTAATGATCCACACTACTGCCGGAAGTGATCCACACTACTGTAGGTCACAATCCACACTACTGTAGGTAATGATCCACACTACTGTAGGTAATGATCCACACTACTGTAGGTAATGATCCACACTACTGTAGGTAGGGATCCACACTACTGTAGGTAGTGATCTACACTACTGTAGGTAATGGTGCACACTACTGTCGGTAGTGATCCACAATACTGTAGGTAATGATCCACAGTACTGTAGGTAATGATCCACACTACTGTAGGTAGGGATCCACACTACTATAGGTAGGGTTCCACACTAATGTAGGTAATGATCCACACTACTCTAGATAGGGATCCACACTACTGTAGGTAGGGATCCACAATACTGTAGGTAATGATCCACACTACTGTAGGTAATGATCCACACACCTGTAGGTAGGGATCCACACTACTGTAGATAGTGATCCACACTACTGTAGATAGAGATCCACACTACTGTAGGTAATGATCCACACTACTGTAGGTAGTCAACTTCCCCTCCAGTCAGGGGTCCATCTACCCCAACTTCCCCTCCTGTCAGGGGTCCATCTACCCCAACTTCCCCTTCAGTTAGGGGTCCATCTACCCCAACTTCCCCTCCAGTCAGGGGTCAATCTACCCCAACTTCCCCTCCTGTCAGGGGTCCATCTACCCCAACTTCCCCTTCAGTTAGGGGTCCATCTACCCCAACTTCCCCACCAGATCCATCTACCCCAACTTCCCCACCAGTCAGGGGTCCATCTACCCCAACTTCCCCTTCAGTTAGGGGTCCATCTACCCCAACTTCCCCTTCAGTCAGGGTCCATCTACCCCAACTTCCCCACCAGTCCATCTACCCCAACTCCCCTCCAGTCAGGGTCCATCTACCCCAACTTCCCCACCAGTCCATCTACCCCAACTCCCCCTCCAGTCAGGGGTACATCTACCCCAACTTCCTCCAATCAGGGTCCATCTACCCCAACTTCCCCTCCAGTCAGGGGTCCATCTACCCCAACTTCCCCTCCTGTCAGGGTCCATCTACCCCAACTTCCCCTCCAGTCAGGGGTCCATCTACCCCAACCTCCCCATCAGGGTGTCCATCTACCCCAACTTCCTCCAATCAGGGGTCCATCTACCCCAACCCCCTCCAGTCAGGGGTCCATCTACCCCAACTTCCTCCAGTCAGGGGTCCATCTACCCCAACTTCCCCACCAGTCCATCTACCCCAACTTCCCCACCAGTCAGGGGTCCATCTACCCCAACTTCCCCACCAGTCAGGGGTCCATCTACCCCAACTTCCCCTCCAGTCCAACTACCCCAACTTCCTCCAGTCAGGGGTCCATCTACCCCAACTTCCCCACCAGTCCATCTACCCCAACTTCCCACCAGTCAGGGGTCCATCTACCCCAACTTCCCCCACCAGTCAGGGGTCCATCTACCCCAACTTCCCTCCAGTCCAACTACCCCAACTCCCCTCCAGTCAGGGTCCATCTACCCCAACTTCCCCTCCAGTCCATCTACCCCAACTTCCCCTCCAGTCAGGGGTCCATCTACCCCAACTTCCCCTCCAGTCAGGGGTCCATCTACCCCAACTTCCCCATCAGGGGTCCATCTACCCCAACTCCCCTCCAGTCAGGGGTCCATCTACCCCAACTTCCTCCAGTCAGGGTCCATTTACCCCAACTTCCTCCTGTCAGGGGTCCATCTACTCCAACTTCCCTCCAGTCAGGGATCCATCTACCCCAACTTCCCTCCAGTCAGGGATCCATCTACCCCAACTTCCCCTCCTGTCAGGGGTCCATCTACTCCAACTTCCTCCAGTCAGGGTCCATCTACCCCAACTTCCCTCCTGTCAGGGGTCCATCTACCCCAACTTCTCCACCAGTCAGGGGTCCATCTACCCCAACTTCCCTCCTGTCAGGGGTCCATCTACCCCAACTTCTCCACCAGTCAGGGTCCATCTACCCCAACTTCTCCACCAGTCAGGGTCCATCTACCCCAACTTCCTCCAGTCAGGGGTCCATCTACCCCAACTTCCCTCCAGTCAGGGGTCCATCTACCCCAACTTCCCTCCAGTCAGGGGTCCATCTACCCCAACTTCCTCCAGTCAGGGGTCCATCTACCCCAACTTCCCTCCAGTCCATCTACCCCAACTTCCCCACCAGTCCATCTACCCCAACTTCCCCTCCAGTCAGGGGTCCATCTACCCCAACTTCCCCTCCAGTCCATCTACCCCAACTTCTCCTCCAGTCAGGGGTTCATCTACCCCAACTTCCCCAACAGATACACTTGTAAGTCATCTAACAATACTGAAACGGTCTGTTTTTATAACCGTTACCAGTAAAATAACTTTTCCAGTAAATAAACTTTTTCCAATAAAATAATATTTCAGTAAATAACCTGATACTGAAACAACATTTGAAGTGAAAAAGCAGTTTTCACTCTTCTTTGATGTGTTCATGTAGTTATCGTGAGCTAGGGCTGTGACCAATCACAGGAGAGATGCTGCTTCTCGACAGGTCTTTTATTTCTGTGTGTGCGTGTGTGTGTGTGTGTGTGTGTGTGTGTGTGTGTGTGTGTGTGTGTGTGTGTGTGTGTGTGTGTGTGTGTGTATGTGTGTGTGTGTGTGTGCGTGCGTGTGTGCGTGTGTGAGTGTGCGTGCGTGCGTGCGTGTGTGTGTGTGGAGGTGTGTGTGCGTGCGTGAGAGTGTGTGCGTGCGTGCGTGCGTGCGTGTGTGTGCGTGTGTATGTGTGCGTGCGTGCGTGTGCGTGTGTGTGCGCGTGAGAGTGTGTAGTGTGTGTGTGTGTGTGCGTCGTGTAATGCGTAAAGTGCGTGCG
The DNA here is from genome assembly GCF_034236695.1 of Oncorhynchus nerka. NCBI lineage: Eukaryota > Metazoa > Chordata > Actinopteri > Salmoniformes > Salmonidae > Oncorhynchus > Oncorhynchus nerka. The sequence continues at coordinate 69,879 of NW_027040455.1, forward strand.
TGTGCGTGTGTGTGTGTGCGTATGTGCGTGCGTGTGTGTGTGTGCGTGCGTGTGTGTGCGTGCGTGTGTGTGCGTGCGTGTGTGTGCGTGTGTGTGTGTGCGTGCGTGCGTGTGTGTGTGTAGGGTTATTGGCATGCCTGTTGGAGCTCTACATTGACCTACTTCTCATTCAAGGGGATTTCAGAGTGAGAACGGGAGTCGTTCATCCGCTGATGAAAACCATAATGATTTAGTTAATTTAGTCAGAGCAGCAGCTGGCTGAGAGGAGGCAGACCAGAGCAGACCAGGGACTGACACCTGGGGGTGGCGGCTTGTTCTCTTGGCCACTGTGATTGGCTGTGGTTGTTGTATCAGCCGTTGTGATTGGCTGTGGGTGTTGTCTCGGGCCACTGATTGGATGAGGGGTATTCTGCTGCTGCAGGAAGGTTGAGAGAGCACCACAGAGTGTGTTTGAATGGTGTTACAAAAATCTTCACATAAATGAATTTATGTCAAACCTTCTAAACACTTCTAGTTCCAAATGAACCCAGTGTAGAGGTGGTCGTAGTGATTATAGAGAGAGAGAGTCCCAGTTTAGAGGTGGTCGTAGTGATTATAGAGAGAGAGTCCCAGTTTAGAGGTGGTCGTAGTGATTAGAGAGAGAGAGTCCCAGTTTAGAGGTGGTTGTAGTGATTATAGAGAGAGAGAGTCCCAGTTTAGAGGTGGTCGTAGTGATTATAGAGAGAGAGTCCCAGTTTAGAGGTGGTTGTAGTGATTATAGAGAGAGAGTCCCAGTTTAGAGGTGGTCGTAGTGATTAGAGAGAGAGAGAGTCCCAGTTTAGAGGTGGTCGTAGTGATTAGAGAGAGAGAGAGTCCCAGTTTAGAGGTGGTCGTAGTGATTAGAGAGAGAGAGAGTCCCAGTTTAGAGGTGGTTGTAGTGACTAGAGAGAGAGAGAGAGAGAGTCCCAGTTTAGAGGTGGTCGTAGTGATTAGAGAGAGAGAGAGAGAGAGTCCCAGTTTAGAGGTGGTCGTAGTGATTATAGAGAGAGAGTCCCAGTTTAGAGGTGGTCGTAGTGATTAGAGAGAGAGAGAGTCCCAGTTTAGAGGTGGTTGTAGTGATTATAGAGAGAGAGTCCCAGTTTAGAGGTGGTTGTAGTGATTAGAGAGAGAGAGAGTCCCAGTTTAGAGGTGGTTGTAGTGATTATAGAGAGAGAGAGTCCCAGTTTAGAGGTGGTCGTAGTGACTAGAGAGAGAGAGAGAGAGAGTCCCAGTTTAGAGGTGGTCGTAGTGATTAGAGAGAGAGAGTCCCAGTTTAGAGGTGGTCGTAGTGATTAGAGAGAGAGAGAGTCCCAGTTTAGAGGTGGTTGTAGTGATTAGAGAGAGAGAGAGTCCCAGTTTAGAGGTGGTCATAGTGATTAGAGAGAGAGAGTCCCAGTTTAGAGGTGGTCATAGTGATTAGAGAGAGAGAGAGAGAGTCCCAGTTTAGAGGTGGTCGTCGTGACTAGAGAGAGAGAGTCCCAGTTTAGAGGTGGTCGTAGTGATTAGAGAGAGAGAGAGAGAGAGTCCCAGTTTAGAGGTGGTCGTAGTGATTAGAGAGAGAGAGAGAGAGAGTCCCAGTTTAGAGGTGGTCGTAGTGATTAGAGAGAGAGAGAGAGAGAGTCCCAGTTTAGAGGTGGTCGTAGTGATTATAGAGAGAGAGAGAGAGTCCCAGTTTAGAGGTGGTTGTAGTGATTATAGAGAGAGAGAGAGAGTCCCAGTTTAGAGGTGGTCGTAGTGATTATAGAGAGAGAGAGTCCCAGTTTAGAGGTGGTCGTAGTGATTATAGAGAGAGAGAGAGAGTCCCAGTTTAGAGGTGGTCGTAGTGATTAGAGAGAGAGAGAGTCCCAGTTTAGAGGTGGTCGTAGTGATTATAGAGAGAGAGTCCCAGTTTAGAGGTGGTCGTAGTGATTATAGAGAAAGAGAGAGAGAGTCCCAGTTTAGAGGTGGTCGTAGTGATTAGAGAGAGAGAGAGAGAGAGTCCCAGTTTAGAGGTGGTCGTAGTGATTATAGAGAGAGAGTCCCAGTTTAGAGGTGGTCGTAGTGATTATAGAGAGAGAGAGTCCCAGTTTAGAGGTGGTCGTAGTGATTATAGAGAGAGAGAGTCCCAGTTTAGAGGTGGTCGTAGTGATTATAGAGAGAGAGTCCCAGTGTAGAGGTGGTCGTAGTGATTAGAGAGAGAGAGTCCCAGTTTAGAGGTGGTCGTAGTGATTATAGAGAGAGAGAGTCCCAGTGTAGAGGTGGTCGTAGTGATTAGAGAGAGAGAGTCCCAGTTTAGAGGTGGTCGTAGTGATTATAGAGAGAGAGTCCCAGTTTAGAGGTGGTCGTAGTGATTATAGAGAGAGAGTCCCAGTTTAGAGGTGGTCGTAGTGATTATAGAGAGAGAGAGAGAGTCCCAGTTTAGAGGTGGTCGTAGTGATTATAGAGAGAGAGTCCCAGTTTAGAGGTGGTCGTAGTGATTATAGAGAGAGTCCCAGTTTGGAGGTGGTCGTAGTGATTATAGAGAGAGAGTCCCAGTTTAGAGGTGGTCGTAGTGATTATAGAGAGTCCCAGTTTAGAGGTGGTCGTAGTGATTATAGAGAGAGAGTCCCAGTTTAGAGGTGGTCGTAGTGATTATAGAGAGAGAGTCCCAGTTTAGAGGTGGTCGTAGTGATTATAGAGAGAGAGTCCCAGTTTAGAGGTGGTCGTAGTGATTACAGAGAGAGAGTCCCAGTTTAGAGGTGGTCGTAGTGATTATAGAGAGAGTCCCAGTTTAGAGGTGGTCGTAGTGATTATAGAGAGAGAGTCCCAGTTTAGAGGTGGTCGTAGTGATTAGAGAGAGAGAGTCCCAGTTTAGAGGTGGTCGTAGTGATTAGAGAGAGAGAGAGAGAGTCCCAGTTTAGAGGTGGTCTTAGTGATTACAGAGAGAGAGTCCCAGTTTAGAGGTGGTCTTAGTGATTATAGAGAGAGAGTCCCAGTGTAGAGGTGGTCGTAGTGATTAGAGAGAGAGAGTCCCAGTTTAGAGGTGGTCGTAGTGATTATAGAGAGAGAGAGAGTCCCAGTTTAGAGGTGGTCGTAGTGATTATAGAGAGAGAGAGAGTCCCAGTTTAGAGGTGGTTGTAGTGATTAGAGAGAGAGAGAGTCCCAGTTTAGAGGTGACCGTAGTGATTAGAGAGAGAGAGTCCCAGTTTAGAGGTGGTCGTAGTGATTATAGAGAGAGAGTCCCAGTTTAGAGGTGGTCGTAGTGATTAGAGAGAGAAAGAGAGAGTCCCAGTTTAGAGGTGGTCGTAGTGATTAGAGAGAGAAAGACAGAGTCCCAGTTTAGAGGTGGTCGTAGTGATTAGAGAGAGAGAGAGTCCCAGTTTAGAGGTGGTCGTAGTGATTATAGAGAGAGAGTCCCAGTTTAGAGGTGGTCGTAGTGATTATAGAGAGAGAGTCCCAGTTTAGAGGTGGTCGTAGTGATTAGAGAGAGAGAGTCCCAGTTTAGAGGTGGTCGTAGTGATTATAGAGAGAGAGAGTCCCAGTTTAGAGGTGGTTGTAGTGATTAGAGAGAGAGAGTCCCAGTTTAGAGGTGGTTGTAGTGATTAGAGAGAGAGAGAGTCCCAGTTTAGAGGTGGTTGTAGTGATTAGAGAGAGAGAGAGTCCCAGTTTAGCGGTGACCGTAGTGATTAGAGAGAGAGAGTCCCAGTTTAGAGGTGGTCAGAGTGATTAGAGAGAGAGAGTCCCAGTTTAGAGTTGGTCGTAGTGATTATAGAGACAGAGTCCCAGTTTAGAGGTGGTCGTAGTGATTAGAGAGAGAGAGTCCCAGTTTAGAGGTGGTCGTAGTGATTATAGAGAGAGAGAGAGAGAGTCCCAGTTTAGAGGTGGTCGTAGTGATTATAGAGAGAGAGTCCCAGTTTAGAGGTGGTCGTAGTGATTATAGAGAGAGAGTCCCAGTTTAGAGGTGGTCGTAGTGATTATAGAGAGAGAGTCCCAGTTTAGAGGTGGTCGAGTGATTATAGAGAGAGAGAGAGTCCCAGTTTAGAGGTTGTCGTAGTGATTATAGAGAGAGAGACCCAGTTTAGAGGTGGTCGTAGTGATTAGAGAGAGAGAGTCCCAGTTTAGAGGTGGTCGTAGTGATTATAGAGAGAGAGTCCCAGTTTAGAGGTGGTCGTAGTGATTATAGAGAGAGAGTCCCAGTTTAGAGGTGGTCGTAGTGATTAGAGAGAGAGAGAGAGAGAGAGTCCCAGTTTAGAGGTGACCGTGGTGATTAGAGAGAGAGAGAGTCCCAGTTTAGAGGTGGCCGTAGTGACTAGAGAGAGAGAGAGAGTCCCAGTGTAGAGTTGGTCGTAGTGACTAGAGAGAGAGAGAGAGAGAGTCCTAATTTGGACGTGGCCGTAGTGACTAGAGAGAGAGAGAGAGAGTCCCAGTGTAGAGTTGGCCGTAGTGACTAGAGAGAGAGAGAGAGTCCCAGTGTAGAGTTGGCCATAGTGACTAGAGAGAGAGAGTCCTAATTTGGACGTGGTCGTAGTGACTAGAGAGAGAGAGTCCTAATTTGGACGTTGTCGTAGTGATTAGAGAGAGAGAGTCCCAGTGTAGAGCTGGTCTTAGTGACTAGAGAGAGAGAGAGAGAGAGAGTCCCAGTGTAGAGTTGGTCGTAGTGACTAGAGAGAGAGAGAGAGAGAGAGAGTCCCAGTGTAGAGTTGTCGTAGTGACTAGAGAGAGAGAGAGAGTCCTAATTTGGACGTGGCCGTAGTGACTAGAGAGAGAGAGAGAGTCCCAGTGTAGAGTTGGCCGTAGTGAATAGAGAGAGAGAGAGAGTCCCAGTGTAGAGTTGGCCATAGTGACTAGAGAGAGAGAGTCCTAATTTGGACGTGGTCGTAGTGACTAGAGAGAGAGAGTCCTAATTTGGACGTTGTCATAGTGACTAGAGAGAGAGAGTCCCAGTGTAGAGCTGGTCTTAGTGACTAGAGAGAGAGAGAGAGAGAGAGTCCCAGTGTAGAGTTGGTCGTAGTGACTAGAGAGAGAGAGAGAGAGAGAGTCCCAGTGTAGAGGTGGTCGTAGTGACTAGAGAGAGAGAGAGAGAGTCCCAGTGTAGAGTTGGTCGTAGTGACTAGAGAGAGAGAGTCCCTGTGTAGAGTTGGTAGTAGTGACTAGAGAGAGAGAGTCCCTGTGTAGAGTTGGTCGTAGTGACTAGAGAGAGAGAGTCCCTGTGTAGAGTTGGTCGTAGTGACTAGAGAGAGTCCCAGTTTAGAGGTGGTCGTAGAGACTAGAGAGAGAGAGTCCCAGTTTAGAGGTGGTCGTAGTGATTATAGAGAGAGAGTCCCAGTTTAGAGGTGGTCGTAGTGATTATAGAGAGAGAGAGTCCCAGTTTAGAGGTGGTCGTAGTGATTATAGAGAGAGAGAGTCCCAGTTTAGAGGTGGTCGTAGTGATTATAGAGAGAGAGTCCCAGTGTAGAGGTGGTCGTAGTGATTAGAGAGAGAGAGTCCCAGTTTAGAGGTGGTCGTAGTGATTATAGAGAGAGAGAGTCCCAGTGTAGAGGTGGTCGTAGTGATTAGAGAGAGAGAGTCCCAGTTTAGAGGTGGTCGTAGTGATTATAGAGAGAGAGTCCCAGTTTAGAGGTGGTCGTAGTGATTATAGAGAGAGAGTCCCAGTTTAGAGGTGGTCGTAGTGATTATAGAGAGAGAGAGAGAGTCCCAGTTTAGAGGTGGTCGTAGTGATTATAGAGAGAGAGTCCCAGTTTAGAGGTGGTCGTAGTGATTATAGAGAGAGAGTCCCAGTTTGGAGGTGGTCGTAGTGATTATAGAGAGAGAGTCCCAGTTTAGAGGTGGTCGTAGTGATTATAGAGAGAGAGTCCCAGTTTAGAGGTGGTCGTAGTGATTATAGAGAGAGAGTCCCAGTTTAGAGGTGGTCGTAGTGATTATAGAGAGAGAGTCCCAGTTTAGAGGTGGTCGTAGTGATTATAGAGAGAGAGTCCCAGTTTAGAGGTGGTCGTAGTGATTACAGAGAGAGAGTCCCAGTTTAGAGGTGGTCGTAGTGATTATAGAGAGAGAGTCCCAGTTTAGAGGTGGTCGTAGTGATTATAGAGAGAGAGTCCCAGTTTAGAGGTGGTCGTAGTGATTAGAGAGAGAGAGTCCCAGTTTAGAGGTGGTCGTAGTGATTATAGAGAGAGAGAGAGTCCCAGTTTAGAGGTGGTTGTAGTGATTAGAGAGAGAGAGAGTCCCAGTTTAGAGGTGACCGTAGTGATTAGAGAGAGAGAGTCCCAGTTTAGAGGTGGTCGTAGTGATTATAGAGAGAGAGTCCCAGTTTAGAGGTGGTCGTAGTGATTAGAGAGAGAAAGAGAGAGTCCCAGTTTAGAGGTGGTCGTAGTGATTAGAGAGAGAGAGAGTCCCAGTTTAGAGGTGGTCGTAGTGATTATAGAGAGAGAGTCCCAGTTTAGAGGTGGTCGTAGTGATTATAGAGAGAGAGTCCCAGTTTAGAGGTGGTCGTAGTGATTAGAGAGAGAGAGTCCCAGTTTAGAGGTGGTCGTAGTCATTATAGAGAGAGACAGTCCCAGTTTAGAGGTGGTTGTAGTGATTAGAGAGAGAGAGTCCCAGTTTAGAGGTGGTTGTAGTGATTAGAGAGAGAGAGAGTCCCAGTTTAGAGGTGGTTGTAGTGATTAGAGAGAGAGAGAGTCCCAGTTTAGCGGTGACCGTAGTGATTAGAGAGAGAGAGAGTCCCAGTTTAGAGGTGGTCGTAGTGATTAGAGAGAGAGAGTCCCAGTTTAGAGTTGGTCGTAGTGATTATAGAGACAGAGTCCCAGTTTAGAGGTGGTCGTAGTGATTAGAGAGAGAGAGTCCCAGTTTAGAGGTGGTCGTAGTGATTATAGAGAGAGAGAGAGAGAGTCCCAGTTTAGAGGTGGTCGTAGTGATTATAGAGAGAGAGTCCCAGTTTAGAGGTGGTCGTAGTGATTATAGAGAGAGAGTCCCAGTTTAGAGGTGGTCGTAGTGATTATAGAGAGAGAGTCCCAGTTTAGAGGTGGTCGTAGTGATTATAGAGAGAGAGAGAGTCCCAGTTTAGAGGTTGTCGTAGTGATTATAGAGAGAGAGACCCAGTTTAGAGGTGGTCGTAGTGATTAGAGAGAGAGAGTCCCAGTTTAGAGGTGGTCGTAGTGATTATAGAGAGAGAGTCCCAGTTTAGAGGTGGTCGTAGTGATTATAGAGAGAGAGTCCCAGTTTAGAGGTGGTCGTAGTGATTAGAGAGAGAGAGAGAGAGAGTCCCAGTTTAGAGGTGACCGTGGTGATTAGAGAGAGAGAGAGTCCCAGTTTAGAGGTGGCCGTAGTGACTAGAGAGAGAGAGAGAGTCCCAGTGTAGAGTTGGTCGTAGTGGCTAGAGAGAGAGAGAGAGAGTCCTAATTTGGACGTGGCCGTAGTGACTAGAGAGAGAGAGAGTCCCAGTGTAGAGTTGGCCGTAGTGACTAGAGAGAGAGAGAGAGTCCCAGTGTAGAGTTGGCCATAGTGACTAGAGAGAGAGAGTCCTAATTTGGACGTGGTCGTAGTGACTAGAGAGAGAGAGTCCTAATTTGGACGTTGTCGTAGTGATTAGAGAGAGAGAGTCCCTGTGTAGAGTTGGTCGTAGTGACTAGAGAGAGAGAGTCCTAATTTGGACGTTGTCATAGTGACTAGAGAGAGAGAGTCCCAGTGTAGAGCTGGTCTTAGTGACTAGAGAGAGAGAGAGAGAGAGAGTCCCAGTGTAGAGTTGGTCGTAGTGACTAGAGAGAGAGAGAGAGAGAGAGTCCCAGTGTAGAGTTGTCGTAGTGACTAGAGAGAGAGAGAGAGTCCTAATTTGGACGTGGCCGTAGTGACTAGAGAGAGAGAGAGAGTCCCAGTGTAGAGTTGGCCGTAGTGACTAGAGAGAGAGAGAGAGTCCCAGTGTAGAGTTGGCCATAGTGACTAGAGAGAGAGAGTCCTAATTTGGACGTGGTCGTAGTGACTAGAGAGAGAGAGTCCTAATTTGGACGTTGTCGTAGTGATTAGAGAGAGAGAGTCCCTGTGTAGAGTTGGTCGTAGTGACTAGAGAGAGAGAGTCCTAATTTGGACGTTGTCATAGTGACTAGAGAGAGAGAGTCCCAGTGTAGAGCTGGTCTTAGTGACTAGAGAGAGAGAGAGAGAGAGTCCCAGTGTAGAGTTGGTCGTAGTGACTAGAGAGAGAGAGAGAGAGAGAGTCCCAGTGTAGAGGTGGTCGTAGTGACTAGAGAGAGAGAGAGAGAGTCCCAGTGTAGAGTTGGTCGTAGTGACTAGAGAGAGAGAGTCCCTGTGTAGAGTTGGTAGTAGTGACTAGAGAGAGAGAGTCCCTGTGTAGAGTTGGTCGTAGTGACTAGAGAGAGAGAGTCCCTGTGTAGAGTTGGTCGTAGTGACTAGAGAGAGTCCCAGTTTAGAGGTGGTCGTAGAGACTAGAGAGAGAGAGTCCCTGTGTAGAGTTGGTCGTAGTGACTAGAGAGAGAGAGTCCTAATTTGGACGTGGTCGTAGTGATTAGAGAGAGAGAGTCCTAATTTGGACGTTGTCATAGTGACTAGAGAGAGAGAGAGAGAGAGTCCTAATTTGGACGTTGTCGTAGTGACTAGAGAGAGAGAGAGAGAGAGAGTCCCAGTGTAGAGGTGGTCGTAGTGACTAGAGAGAGAGAGTCCCAGTTTAGAGGTGGTCGTAGTGATTAGAGAGAGAAAGACAGAGTCCCAGTTTAGAGGTGGTCGTAGTGATTAGAGATAGAGAGAGTCCCAGTTTAGAGGTGGTCGTAGTGATTATAGAGAGAGAGTCCCAGTTTAGAGGTGGTCGTAGTGATTATAGAGAGAGAGTCCCAGTTTAGAGGTGGTCGTAGTGATTATAGAGAGAGAGTCCCAGTTTAGAGGTGGTCGTAGTGATTATAGAGAGAGTCCCAGTTTAGAGGTGGTCGTAGTGATTATAGAGAGAGAGAGAGTCCCAGTTTAGAGGTGGTCGTAGTGATTATAGAGAGAGAGACCCAGTTTAGAGGTGGTCGTAGTGATTAGAGAGAGAGAGAGAGAGAGTCCCAGTTTAGAGGTGACCGTGGTGATTAGAGAGAGAGAGAGTCCCAGTTTAGAGGTGGCCGTAGTGACTAGAGAGAGAGAGAGAGTCCCAGTGTAGAGTTGGTCGTAGTGACTAGAGAGAGAGAGAGAGAGTCCCAGTGTAGAGTTGGTCGTAGTGACTAGAGAGAGAGAGAGAGAGAGTCCCAGTGTAGAGTTGGCCGTAGTGACTAGAGAGAGAGAGAGAGTCCCAGTGTAGAGTTGGCCATAGTGACTAGAGAGAGAGAGTCCTAATTTGGACGTGGTCGTAGTGACTAGAGAGAGAGAGTCCTAATTTGGACGTTGTCGTAGTGATTAGAGAGAGAGAGTCCCTGTGTAGAGTTGGTCGTAGTGAC